>NW_021604977.1:0-8900 GCF_004785775.1 Grammomys surdaster
GCCCTGTTCTTGGTTTGCACTGATAGAAGTCTGAGTGGCAGCTCCTTAGCCCATGTTTTTGTGAGTGTTGCTGGATATTTTGCGCTGCCTGCAGGTTTAGCAATAATGGTTTCAGTTAATAGATCAATGTTGACTGTCTTGTTGCTGTGGTGGGAGGCAGCAGCCTGAGAGCTGACATGCAGGTCCCCACCAAGCCTGTGTCTTAATAACTGCCTTTCTCTCCCAGGTCTCAGAAACTGCAAGAGAGCTGAGATTGGCCACAGCTCAGAAACAGCATCCTCTGCAGAATGAGTTGCCAGCTCAGGAGCCCCCTGCTGAGCTCCATCCTCAACAGCCAGAGAATTCCTTGGATCAATCTTCTTCCACATAGTTTGTTCCTCAGTGTGAATAAGCCCTACATCTCAGCCAGTGAGCCAGCCTGGCTGATTGTGGGTCTTATTCCCTTTCCTGTTCTGACAAAACCAGTTCAGAGAGAACTGAGTTGACAGTTGCCACCAAGTGTCCAAGAGGAGAAACAGCTGTAGTCTGTGCTGCTAAATGTGCAGTGAGAGAAGGCTGCTCAACAATGTTTTCTATTAGGGTTGTAGTTGACGTTTTGTTTTTCATTGTTTTGCTTTTTGTTATGTTATTGGGATATTGTATGTTCTTGTTATTGATTTTCATTTTTAATACTTTTTACTGTTTACATTAACTGTCATTTTAAAGCTTGGGTTTTTTTAATTTATTTCTTATGAATAAAGAATTGATACGTAACTCTTGACTCTTTCTTTAAATTGTGTTTAATTTATTTTTTACACTCCAGATTTTATCTTCCTCCTGGTCTACCCTCTGACTGTTCCATATCTCATACCTCCTTCCCCCTCCATCTCCATGAAGATGTCCCCAACCCCCCCTTCATCCCACCCCCACCCCAACCCTCACTCCACCAAACCTCCCCAGTCCATGGAACCTCCAGCCTTTTGAGGTTTATTTGCATCTTCTCTGACTGAACCCAGAGCCAGTAGTCCTCTGCTGTATATGTGTTGGGGGTCTCATATCAGCTGGTGTATGCTGCCTAGTTGGTGGTCCAGTGTTTGGGAGATCTCAGGGGTCTGGGTTAGTTGAGACTGCTGGCCCTCCTACAGGGTCACCCTCCTCCTCAGCTTCTTCCAGATTTTTCCTAATTCGACCACAGGGGTAACCAGCTTCTGTCCTTTGGTTGGGTGTAAATATCTGCATCTGACTCTTTCAGCTGCTTGTCGTGTCTTTCAAAGGGCAGTCATGATAGGATCCTTTTTGGTGAGCGTTCTGTAGCCTCGGTTATAGTGTCAGGCGTCCAGGCCTCCCCCTGAGCTGGATCCCACTTTGGGCCTGTTGCTGGACCTCCTTTTCCTCAGGTTCCTCTTTTTGTCCCTACAGTTCTTTCAGACAGGAACAATTATGGGTCAGAGTTTTTGACTGTAGGATGACAACCCCATCCCTCACTTGATGCCCTGTGTTTCTGCTGGAAATGGGCTCTACAAGTTTCCTCTTCCCACTGTAGGACAGTTCATCTAAGGTCCTCTCTTTGAGACCTGAGAGTCTCTCACTTCCTAGGTCTCTGGTCCATTCTGGAAGGTCCCCCCCAACTCCTACCTCCCCAGGCTGCCTGTTTCCATTCTTTCTGCTGGTCCTCAGGGCTTCAGTTCTTTTCCCCCAACCAATACCTAATCATGTTCCCCTCTTCCCCTCCCTGTCCCATTTCCCACCCATGTCCTTCCGTCCCTCCCTCCCCCCTCTTGTGATTGCTTTCTTCTCCCTCCCAAGTGAGATTGAGGCATCCTCACTTGGGCCCTTCAGCTTGTTAACCTTCTTGAGTTCTGTGGACTGTATCCTGGGTATTCTGTACTTTTTTGTCTAATATCTATTTATTAGTGAGTACATACTGAAGAGGTCAGCTCAGGAACTTTGTAACACTTGTCCCTCCAGAAGGGAGAAGCTAATTAATGTTCCTCAGACAACAGGGGGGAACTGCTCCACATGGTTCATTCAAGGTGTCCGCAGTAAGCTAAGGCTAGGCAGAGTCTTACATTTGGTGCAATGGCTGGGAAGCCAACCTCCTGTGGGGACATACGGAGAGTGGTGAATCGGAGGTCTCCAGCAGGTACCATGGTTTGTCTCTCTATTTGTCAATGTCTGAACCTGTAAGCCTGTCTGAGCTTTCAGTTTGCTTGCAAGCGTCTGGGGGGCTCAGAGAGCCCATGATGTTTGGGGCGGTCAAGAATGGTGGGCAGATGTGCCTCAACATCAAGACCACGAGGGTGGGGGTGGAGGCTGAAGGATGCTTCAGGTACCCCAAAGAAGGTTGGCAGGACCCTGCTCCTTTTGGAACCTTTAGATTTGGCTCTGACTTAAGTTAGCCAAGTCACCTGGTTACTAGATTCTTCCATGGTGAAGGGGTGGTTTGTCTCTCTGTGTTTTAACTCTTGACCCACCTGTGGCACAGGCAAAAACTGTCTGTATAACCCAGTTTCTGTGCCCGTGGCAGGGGTGAGAACTGTCTATATAACCTGGTTTCTGTGCCCATGGCAGGGGCGAACTATCTGTGTGTTGATTGTCTTTCTCTATGTTCTTGAATTTTAGACTGAATCTACCCCATTAAACATCCTAATTAACCACTGGAGGGAAGTTAGAGAAAAAGAAAAAAAACTCGTCAGTAGTAAAGAAGGGCAAGTTAGTTACTCTCGGCTTCTCTGAATGGCCCACCTTCAGAGTAGAGTGGTCACCCATAGGGACCTTCAACTTACAGGTGATTAAAGTAGTAGAAGAAAGAGTCTTTAGGCCAGGATCCCTTGGGCACCCAGACCAAGTGTCCTATATAGTTACCTGGATAAATCTAGTAGAGAACACACTCCCTCTACACAGATAAAAGTCTTTCTTCCCCAAGACTCTTCTTGTTGGTTCTGGCCTTCAGGAAAAGGAAAACATGGAAGGAGGGATCCAGACCTGAGAAGAAGTCAATCCTCTAAGATCCTTCAACAGCTGACCTGTTGCTCCAAGACCCTCCTCCTTCATATCCCCCTACCCTTGCCCCCATGGCTCTGCTAGTGCTAGCACCAGGATCCTCAGCCCATACAGGACCAGGGCCACTGTACCCCCCTCCCCTTTACAGGAGGAAGGAGCAGGGGGAGATACTTCCCCAACTTCCTGGTCCAGCCATGGGGACCTGAAGTCTGAGAACCACCTCCCCTGATACCATAGTGGCTCTCTCACTGAGGGCATATGGGCCTCTAGATAAGGGCAATCAGGCTAGGCCTAACACCCCCTTTTCAGATAACCCCAAAGGGCTGATTAATCTCTTTGAGACTGTTTTAGTGCTCTTCAGGACCTAAGAGCAAGAGAGGATAATGCAGGAAGCTGGAAAGAATGTCCTCTCAGACATGGGGGCACCATGGATTGACCAGACTGTCATAGACAGGGGGTTTCTTCTGACTAGATCTGACTGGGACTTTAGTGTGTCAAAAGATAAGGGACACTTAAAAGCCTACCAGCAGACTCCATTGGCAGGTCTCAAGGGGGCAGGGATCAGATGAGTCACCCACAGCCTTTCTAGAATGGCTCATGGAGGTATTTTGTCAGTACACACTATGGCCTTTATAGACTAGGCTAGTAGATATCAGGGAAAAGCTTCAGAGGCTAGAGCAACTACAGGATTAGTCATTAAAGGATTGAGTGTAGGTTGCTGAGAAAGTCTACTATAACAGGGAGACACAGAGAGAGAAAGAGTAGAGAAAGAGAAAGGAAGAAGGTGAAAGGGAGATGAGGGAAAAAAAGGTGACAGGAAAGGAATTTACAGAGTATCTTGGCTATAGTAGTTAGGGAAAGCAGAGAAGGGAGACTCTAGTCAAAGAAAGACAGAAAACTCCTTGAAAAGGAACAGTGCGCACATTGCAAGGAGAGGGGTCACTTGACCCAAGAGTGCCCCAACAAATGGAAGCCGAAGGTGGGAAATCCCAGGCCTTAGGAAAAACACCCCCACACAGCGAAGGTGTTAGCTCCTGGGGAAGACAGCAACTAGGGAGGACAGGGTGCAGACCCCCTCCCCAAGCTCAGAGTAACCTTTAAAGTGGAAGGAAAACCCACATAATTCTTACTGGACATAGGGGCTCAACACTAGGTTCTCCTCCAAGCCAATGGCCCCATTTCCAGGGTAAGATCTTGGGTCCAAAGAGCCACTGGCACCAAAATGTATTCATGGACTACCCAAGGAACAGTGGACCTTGGGATGGGTTGGGTATTCCACTCATTTATGGTCATCCAAGACTGTCCCCACCCTCTGTTGAAGTGAGACTTACTCTCCAAGATAGGGGCCCAAATACACTTCCTGCCCAACAGGCCACAGCTAACTGTCCCAAAAAGAGAACACATGGATGGAGGGAAGACTTCTCCAACCGACCCCTGCCAGAAGCCAAGGCTATCGGCTTTACAGATAGGAGAAGTTTTCTCCATGCTGGTCAGAGACGAGTGGGTACTGCTGTGGTAAGCGGCATAAATATAATCTGGGCTGAACCTCTACCCATGCCCCTGGGCATGTTGGCATAGAAAGCAGCCTTGGAACTTGGGGCTGGCAAGAAAATTAACATCTACATGGATAGCAGGTATGTTTTTGCCACATCCCACATCCACGGGGCTATATACCAAGAGAGAGGACTGCCCACATCAGAGGAAGTCTTGGATCTTTTGGATGCCCTGATGAAGCTGACAACTGTGAGTACTATTCATTGCCCAGGACACCAGAAAGGAAGAGACTCAGTGGCCCCAGGCAATAACCAGGCAGATCAAGTGGCTCAAGAAGTGGCTATGCAGGAGCCTATCCTGGTTATGGGCCTGCAAGAGACACCCACTTTGGAATGGGACTGGATTAAGACATGGCCTCACTTAAAACACACAAGTCAGGGGTATCATTCTTCAGGGAATCATGGACCCTACAATTGTGGTTTCAGAGATTCCTGTGTAGTTTGCTCTCTTCCACAGTGTTGATCCTCAACACTCTCCCTACTAAACCTTCTATCAGAGGTGCAGTTCCTCCTGAAGGGTCCAAGCTGAAGAATAGACCACAGGGTCAGAATCAACAGGCCATCAGACGCTTGCCTGTGTTATGGAAGAGTAGTTCCTGTCTTGCTATCAGAAATGCCTGACAGAAAGCAGACCACAGAAGGGAACGGGCTCATTCTGGCCCATGTTCCAGGTTGAGCAAAGAATCCTTTTTGTGGGAAGGCATGCATTAGGTCTCAAAGAAACAAATGGCTAACTGAGGTACCTATTTAACATATCAAAGCAGACACGGGGCCACCAGTACCTGTTCCACTGGCTCCTAAGCTTGGCTCACCCTCTACCCACCCCTACCCTTAACTTCTTCAATCCCTGATTTGCTTCCCTTCCCCCAGAGTCTTCCTTCTACAACTCAGCCATTTGGCTGGCTTCTTGGCTCCTGGTTCCTCTCTCTCCCTCCCATCTTCTGTCCAGAAGCCTCTGGCTGTACTCTTCCTCATATCTACAGTAAGATTTCACTTCCACCATACCTCGAGGCAATCACGTCATCTCTTTTTTTTTTTCTTTTCTTTTCTTTTTTCTTTTCAGCATGGTGACAGAAGCAATATTTGCCTATGGCCACAGGAATTTGCTCACACCTAGAAAGATCAGGGAGAAAAGAAAGGAATATCCCCTTCCTCACCCCCATTATACTCATGACCAGCCTGGGTGTGCTGCTGGCCACATTAGGGTAGGTCTTCACCCCGAATTTAATCTTCTCTAGAGAAGCCTTCACAGATACTCCCAAAGGTATGCCTCATTAATGTCCTCTGTGGTTCTTAATCCAGTCAAATTGACATCCAAAATTAAGCATGACATGTGAATTCTTGTTCTATGACAAAGATGACATAGCAGATTAGGAACGAGCTGCGAGCTAGCAACCTCACTGCCCAGCAGTTTTCTCACCCTTCCCAGCTGTGTGGCGTTCAGATGCGCTCTATCTGTGCCAAGACTAAGCATTATTCTAAGCATAGTTATTCTCATTATTAATTTTGTACCCAGCTAATTAATTGCATTTTGATGTGGTTTTACTTGTTTCATGACCAACCACAGTGGTAAACCATACTTGGAAGGAGCAGCCCCCAAGTTTCTTGATGTTAGAAAGTTCTACAGTTGACTAGTGGGTAGATAAATCTTTTCTTTACGATTATTTTTAAAGCACACACATATAAGTACAATATAAGCATGTGTGTTATATAATTTAAAATGTTATACGAAATGTTTAAACAGAAACCTACCTTGACATCTTCCATTTAAATACCAGCTCTGTGTCTCCCCTTCCCTTTCTGACCCCTTTTGCTTCAAAACATGGTCATGTTCTCTGACGTCGTTCCTTTAATTCTCTTGTGTAATCATCTACAGCACTACCCCACTGAAAACAGTACTGGAAGTTCCTTCTCCGAAGCACTGACGGCTGATGTCCACGCCCGCTTCCTATCATACTTGCTCCATCGAGACTTCCAAACCATTTCACTCTTGATTTATTTCCAACATCACTGACTGTCTATTCTTCATTTATTTTTATGTTTTGCCCTATCTTTATCTACATATAATGATAGAGTGACATTTACAAATCCTATGTATCCAAAATGATGATAAATGTATGTGAACATATGCTACATGTTCCATGCTACGACCAACAAGTCAACCCTCCCAAGTCCTGAGTTCAAATCCTTTAACTGTCCCAAGAGCTGAGTCTTAACTGTTCTCTTTTCTACTTACACTCATCACCTGATTCTCGAATTTCATGCAATCTAAGTGCTTATGATACACCTTTGTTTCTGTATTCTGACTTTCTCCTCTGCATTTCTTTCTTAACATCACTAAGAAAATGTTCAGTAGGCATCACAAATCTCTGTTGCATCTAAGCTTAACTTCTGAGTATTTCCAAACCGGTTCCTCTCACAATTCCACAAATCTTGACAATTCCACTCTACTAGTCTGTCAAACCGTAAATTCATCCCTAATATCTGTCATACATTTTTATATCCTACATCCCATCCTTCAATTCACCTGTGAGATGTTTCCAGAGAAGATTAAATGGAGGACAAAGACCTGCCCTAATAAATGCTTGCTCTCTCCAGTATCCATCTACTCAAGTCCCTTCCCAGCAAACCACAGCTGCAAGCGTGCGCCACACCTCTGCTGCTCCTCTTCTCAAGAGCTGCTTCCATTCGTGGTTCATTCTTGCCTATTCTCCATATATTCCAGGGAGTTTATGTGAACTCCAGTCAGCCTGAAGTACTCATCCTCAAAAGCTGTCACTGGCTTTGCAACTGATTCGGAGTAAGACCACAGTCGTCACGGTGACACTAAAGGCCGTGTGGATTCCTTGCTCCCACTACCTTATCTTTTCTACAAATGCAGCCCATTCTACTCCAAACACCAGGCCTGCTGCAGCTGCTAAGAGGTGTGAAGACCACATCTGTACTTCACTGAGGTGTGAAGACCACAGATGGGAGTAGCTTGAAAGGAAGGGCAAGAATTGTAACTCTGGACAGAAGAGGTGTGATGTGTATTAGATACCAAAGTGAGGGTGCTGAGTGTGCAGACAAATAAAGACTCCAGAGCTGGGCAGTGGTGGTGCACGCCTTTAATCCCAGCACTTGGGAGGCAGAGGCAGGCGGATTTCTGAGTTTGAGGCCAGCCAGGTCTACAGAGTGAGTTCCAGGACAGCCCAGGCTACAAGAGAAACCCTGTCTCAAAACATCAAAAATAAATAAATAAATAAATAAATAAATAAATAAATAAGACTCCAGAGCCTGGTGAGGAAAGTCTAGACTGAAGGCTTGAGCTTGCAAACCACCAATATCCAGTACTGATTCTACTACAAACTGAAATACATATGCTATAACTAAAGACAATCAAGAAGAGCTTTAAGGAAAAATATTTTATAACAAAAACAACAAGGATCAATTGTGTGATGCACAAAAGTATTTTAATATGTTGGTTAAAAAAGACAAAAAAATAGAGGAAGACAAAAAAGATATATTTATGAGAAGGGGACCTGAATGAATGAATATATATATATATATATATATATATATATATATATATATATATATATGAGAAAGAGAGAGAGGGAGGGACAGACAGAGACAGACAGAGAGACAGAGACAGACAGAGACAGACAGAGAGAGACAGAGACAGACAGAGAGACAGAGTGAGAAACAGAGACAGACACGGAGAAAGAGAGAGTCAAACTCAGTAGCCAAGAAGAAAATACAAATCTGAGTATCACAGAGACACCCATTAGATTGGAAGTGAAGATTTTCAAAGCTACAGAGCAGCAGAGCATGGCCCAGGGGAAGGAAACTGAGATAAAGACACACACAAGCACTCAACACTCATCCTTAAAGAGGAGCTGTAGGTGCTGGAGCCCAGCAGTGGCTCTCCCTCACTACGCCTTGGGCGTGGCTCTTCCAGATGCCATTTATGGTTCTGAAAGATGTGCCAATACACAGGGCATACGAAGACACAAATAAAAAGATACAACTTTGAACCTTTGGCTTTCTATCTATTCATTCCTAAAAGTGATACGTGGGGAAACACCCACTGTTCACTCAAAGGCTCGCACAGTTTGTCCTATGCCTCCTCCCATTTCACAAACAGCCTCCCCACCTCTCAATGCACAGAGCGCTGTGTTCCCAGAGCAAACACTTCCAGGGATCTTTTCCCTTCACAGTTACTGGCAACACCCCGGATGCAGGTCAGCCGGCATCCCAAAGAGGGACAAAGTGGATTCCTCAGCTAAGCCAAGGTCAGCCCCGAAGTCACACATGTACAAACAACGTTATATGGACTAGGCAGGTCTCACTCACATATTCAGAAACTCCCACACACAGATACAC
>NW_021604977.1:8910-9027 GCF_004785775.1 Grammomys surdaster
TAGGGCCAATTTGATATATTGGTTTCTCCTTTAATAATTAATCAATAATCTATAATCTAAACCTTTTATGCTTGAAACATTACTATGCCAGTTCTAATGACCTTAAATAGAAATATA
>NW_021604977.1:9037-13027 GCF_004785775.1 Grammomys surdaster
ATTTTCATTTGGCTAACAAAGACTTTGTGCCTTAAATTTCAGGTTGTCATGTGCAGCGGGTCGATTAGTTAATGCTGTGCTTTTGTGGCAATGTCCCTAAAATGTGAAATGGCAGCATTTTATCAAAAAATTGCCATTTTAAAAAAAAATTGCCGTTGGCAAAGCTGCTCTGATGCTCCCTGAGCTCTTTGGGTCTGTGTCTTGTCTCAGGTGCAATTTATCACTTGATCTTTGGCTCAGTAAATATGTGGCACATTCCCCAGAAACTAAGACAGTAAATCACTGTGCTGGAAATGTAACACGCCCAGGATCGTAGGTCCGCAACACCCCTCTCCCCAAACAGGGAGTAATTGGGGCCCTCGAGGACCCAGGAACTCCCTCACAGCCAGTGGTACAGGACTCTTCTGGTCTGTGCCGGTGCCCGGAGCAGTCCTAGGGCGGCATCTCTACACTCAATCTCCCAAAACCCAGAGGCTGGACTCCCAGGAGCTCTAACACATAGGAACATAGGATAATAGGATCTCAGGATCTCAGGAGCTTGGGAACACCAGGATTTCAGGAGCCCATAAGCAGCCTGACTCCCAGGAGCTATCATAACCAGGGTCTCAGGATCACAGGATCACAAAGACAGTTGGATTCTGAGGAGTTCTGGCACAACCAAGATAACAGGACAGACAGACTCCAGTCAGAGACAGTGAGTAAAGGTAGCACTAGAGATAACCAGATGGCAAAGGGCAAGCACAAGAACATAAGCAACAGAAACCAAGGTTATTTGGCTTCATCAGAACCTAGTTCTCCCACCGTAGCAAGTCCTGGATACCCGATGACACAAGTAAAGCAAGATTCAGATTTAAAATCACTTCTCATGATGATTATAGGGAATTTTAAAAAGGGCATAAATAGCTCCCTCAAAGAAATACAGGAGAACACAGATAAACAGGTAGAAGCCCTTAAAGAGGAAACATAAAATCCCTGTGCTGTCCATATAATGAAGTGCTTTTGCAGGTAATGTTGTTTCTGAATATTTGCTGATAATAAAACGAAAAATAATCTTAATTACATCAAATCATTGACGGAAATTTTATGACATTAGCTTGTTCTCTCAGTAGGTCAATCTCTAGTGCAAGCTACAGCATCCACACAATGATTGGTCCCAGAGACAATGGGTGCTTTCTCCCGAGCACTTCAAGTCACATGACACATTATATTTTAACAGTATTATTTATCATGAGCTCAAACCATTGTCAAAATATAGCAAGACCTGGGCTTTCCACCCACCAGTCATGCCAACAGGAGTTCTTAGGAGCTGCAGCTACAGTCAGCAGCAGAAGTGAGTGGGCTCATGCTCCCATCTTCATAGCACGAACCACATGGGTGTCCAAATGGCAGCTCATGGATACTTCATTCTGACATGTTTCCGAATTTTTAATATCTAGTAAATGTTCATGAAAATAATTGCCTGGCTTTGATCAATTTCATAGTTGTAGGAGGTTGGTCTGGTGCTGCTTGTACTCAAATGTTAAAGTTTGTACCCCAAGATCTGATTGCCCCCATGGGGAGATTCTCACTTACATCAATGGATGGTATGTAACTTCACTCCCCAAGTTAATTGGTCAATAAAAGATGAAAGCCTGTGATTGGGCAATAGGTAGAGTAGGTGGGTTTTTCAGTTTCCTGGCTTGGGGCTACAAGTAAAAACAGGAGAGAGCGAAGAGAGGAGAGCAAAGAGGAGGGCCGCCATGAAAGGAGATGGACAGTGCGCAATTGGCCAGGAGAAACAGCAAGGAACAAGGGACATGTGGCAGGGATGTATGTTAGAACAGCTCCAAACTAGGCTCACAGCTTATAAATAAAATACCAGGACTGTGTGTCTTTTATATGGACAAGCTAGAATTTCTAATTCACTTAACACATAGCATCACCAATAGTCCTCAGAACTCAATCCAGATTAAGACACTTGAGCATTCGGGGCTTTGGGTCACTGCAGACTGGAGGGGCTTTTAATTTTTTTTTAATTTACACCTTGTTACAGAAATATAATGAGATTGAAAAAATATTTTCAAGTGTTAAATTGTAATTCGTGAAGAAGGTCAGCGGGATGGTTCAGCAAGTTAGTATGTTTGTCCGCAGGTCTGACACCGCAGCTGGATACCTGGGATCTATCTGGGATCTATATGTTAGAAGAGGAGGACCAGCTCTTATAGGTTCTCTGACTGCCTTACAGAGTCACGGCATGCTCATGGCCTGCTGCCACACAAATAAACACACAAATATAATTAATTTTAAAAAATAATTAGGATCAAAGTGTGGAAAGGTAAGTCTAAGGGAGAAAGAGAACATTGTAATATTTCAGGCTCCTCTGATGGTGTGTCTTCATGTTTCTTGATGTTAGTGAGAGCTCTCATCACCCAGCCTTGATATTTGAATGACTGTATCTTAAAATGATAATATTTGGGGCTGGAGAGATGGCTCAGTGGTTAAAAGCACTGACTGCTCTTCCGGGAGGTCCTGAGTTCAATTCCCAGCAGCCACATGGTGTCTCACAACCATCTGTAATGGGGGTCTGATTCTCTCTTCTGGTGTGTCTGAAGACATTGTACTCACATTCATAAAATAATAAATCATTTAAAACGATAATATTTATAAGGCAAAAAGGACATAACTTGCTACTTCAAATTCAAAATGAAACTTTTAGATATATGTTTAAATGTTTGTGTGTGCCTTGTTTTCCAAAATAATGTTAGAGAAGACTAATGAATATTGCTTGGGAGATCCTCACATGTGAGCACACAGAGGGAGCTTGGGAGGTCCTCACATGTGAGCACACAGAGGGAGCTTGGGAGGTCCTCACATGTGAGCACACAGAAGAAGCTTGGGAAGTCCTCACATGTGAGCACACAGAGGAAGCTTGGGAGGTCCTCACATGTGAGCACACAGAGGAAGCTTGGGAGGTCCTCACATGTGAGCACACAGAGGAATTTAAAAGCGTCTAGCCTCAGTTGAAATAAGAACTAAGTATCTATTGACAGGAGAATGAGTAGACTTTACATACTCAAAAAATCATAATGTGTGGACCTGCCTGAAGAAATGGCTTAGCAGTTAAGAATGTTTGCTGTTCTTTCAGAGGACATGAGTTCAATTCCCAGCACACCTGACTGGCTCACAACTGCCCAAGTCCAGCTCTGAGAAACCTGACACCCTCCTCTGAATTCCATGTACAACTGCACACATGTGGCAAATAAACACAGGGACACATAAATTTAAAAAAAACTCTTTAAAATACACACACACACACACACAAGGAGTGGAATGCTATGTGGAACTAAAACTGAGCCACCAGAGGTACATGAGACAACAAGAACATCAAACCCAACAGTAACTCAACGCTAAATATCCCATTTGCTAAATAACAAAAGGAAGCCACAAAACTATTGAGATACAGTTTCTGACAAGAAAATGCAGAATAATTTTTAAAACAGGCACGAATTTAACAAGGCATCTGTGATAATGACTGATTCCCAGCTCCAAGGGGGAGAGACACTGTGGATGCCAAGGGCTGGCCAACCAGTCTAGCCAAAATGACAAGCTACAGCTTCAGAGAGAGGAGAGACCCTGTTTCAAAAGGGAAAGTGTGAGTAATGGAGGGAGCCCAACATGGACTCTGCCTTCACATGTGTGTGGACACACTTGCATATGAGACAGAAACAGAGAGACAGAGAGACCAAACAAATTCCTTCCTGAAACAATCGATAATGGGGAAATTGGTAGTGGATAAAGGAGACCTGAAGGCAGGAGCAGCCACTGTAAATACAGAGGCAAAAATGTCAGTGCAATAAGAAGGGACCAATCAGAGTTAGAGAGGACAAGTTTATGTCTATGTCGTCTGTGTCAGAAAAAACGATGTCAGGAATAAACGAAGCTTATGAAAAGATGGAGCAACCCAATTAACATTTAAACTTGCCATGTTAGATGGAAATTTACACACGCACA
>NW_021604977.1:13037-18492 GCF_004785775.1 Grammomys surdaster
TATTTTCATTCCATTAAAAGAAAAAAACAGAAACAAAAAGTGACAAATAGGAAGTGACTCTATTTTTAACGATTCTATGGGAGGAAACCATCAGTCAGGAAGTTGCTCCTATTCCAAATCCCCCTGGTGAATCTTAATCCAATTTCCTTTAGGACAGGCTTCCAGGGAGGGTGAAGGCCATCTGCAGATATGGACAGTAACACCCTGGCATTCTGGGGTGTACATCTGTGGCTCCCAGTAAGAGAGGTGCAAGCAACCTCAGGTAAACCAAAAGTTCCAGAGCTGTCAGAGAAAGAAACTCTCAAGTAAAAGCCTGACGCACAGAGGTGTGAGTGTGTGCATGTACACATGCCTGTGTGTGTGTGTATGTGTGCATGTGCGTGTGAGTGTTCAATTAAGGAAAACAATCCATGAATTTCAGAAAGAACAAGGGACCTACACGGCAGGGTTTGGAGTGAGGAAAGGGAAGGAGAAATGGAATAATTATATTATAATCTCAAACACTAATGCTAGTACGTATATACATACATACACATATACATTTAAAAAGAGATCCAACCTTGAAGTTCAATGATAGAAACTTGAAGTAAAGGGATAGAGATACTAAAAAGAGTTAACAGGGGATGTTCTGGAATCTATTACTCTGTCTTTAAAAATAAATATTAACAAACGTTAAGGGAGGCAGGATGCTGAAGTCAAGGCCTGATCACACAGTTCCTTGCACCCAGGTCTATAGTGCATTTTCAAGATTGGAGTTCCGATTGTGCTGACCTTCTGCTGGTCCCTCCCTCCCCTCCCTCTTCTCCCCACCCCACCTCACTCTTCCTCCCGATCCCTAGGCAACATTCCCAGACCTCCTTCCCTCCTTCCTTTTCCCACATCCTTCCATCTTTTTCTTATTTCTTTTCTTTCCTATCTCTTTGTCCTTGCTCTCTTCCTTCCTTCCTTTTTTTTTACATCACAACCACTCCTTCCTCAAGAAAATTAGATCAAGCAATATTGGTCTAACAAATGGTGAGAAGGTTAAAATCCTTGCCACTGACTCTGGCTAGGTAGTAACCATGGACTCCAAAATGGCTGTTTCCTGTGTCTCCTATGTGGCGTGTCTATGCATCCTCAGAGATAACGGAAGGACAGGAACAGAGAAGGAAAAAGGAGGTCACTTTCACACACCTGGAGCAGTTCTGCATGCTCTGCCCTGCGGTCTGCTTCTCGAACTAAAGCATGGAAGGCGACGTTTCACCCTTTTCACTGTTTGTTAGACCAGCATCCCAGGGACTGTTTACTCTTAGCTGCTCTTTGCACTTCATGAGCACAGACATGCTCCCATGTCTGTAATCCCAGCATCTGGGAGGCCGAGGCAACAGGACTGTCAAGAGTTTGGGGCTAACCTTGACAACACAGAGAGATCCTGCCTCAAAAACAAAAAGCAAGCAAACATTCCCCAGAGATGTTTGGGGAGGGTCTGTACGATTGGTTGACCATTTTCCCCTGACAGCTATTTAAAGAGTCCCTTTGGAGACTCAGAAAGCCATGTGACGTGTGGCAAGCAGGCAAGGCTAACCCAATCACAATCATTTTGGTAAGTACACTAATCAAGGGAGGAATGCCAGGTAAAAGAATATAGTGACTTGGGAAGTTCAAGGTATTACATGTCTTTCTTTGCAAGGATGTATGGGTATATTCAGAAGTGCAAGTGTGTGTACATGGGTATATTGAGGTAAGAGGTCTGCCTCAAGCGTTGTTGCCCAGGTACAGTCACATTGCTGTGTTGTTTGTTTGTTTGCTTGCTTGCTTGTTTTGATACTTCAGAGGGTGTCTTTTACTGTCCTTTGCTAGCTAATTAGGCTAGGCTGGCTGGCAAGTAAACCACAGGGACTTGCCTGTCTCTGTCTCCCAATGCTGGGATGTCAGGCTCATGGTACCATTCCCAGCTTCTTTATATGGGTTCTGGGAATCAAACTCAAGTTCTCATGCTGGGCCGGGAAGCACTTTACCAACTAAGCTAGCCAGGATGGTGTGGTTTACCATCTACACAGTAAACAATCCCTAAAAACCTCCCATGTCATTTATGCAAATGAGAGAAAACGTGTTTTGATTCATTTTGGTGAGCACTGAACTAATCAAGGGAAGGAATGTCAAATGAAGAATTCAGTGGTGTCGGGAGTTGGAGGTGTTTATTCTGTGTGCTGTGATTAGGAGAGTCCTGGATGGAATGGTCCATACCTTAGAGTTCTGGGTGGGTGCCATACCACACAGGAAACCATTGTGGCCTGCCCTGGGAGTGAGGTAGAGAGTTAACATATTCAGTGTGCATTGTGACGCTTCATCAGCATGACTTCTGCAGGGCCTGCCCTCTCTGCTGGGCCACTGACCTTTATAAGTGCACAGTCATGACCACTGCCTGACAGGCATGAAAAGAAGACAGACAATGGACGAGAAGGAGACACACACAGGGGGAGAAAATGCACTCCTTCAAGGGATTTACTGGTCAGGGATGTCATGTCTTATGTCCAATTCCAGGATGTATGCAGTGGTGTTTAAGCCGTGTGTATTCAACTGAATAAATGTAAGGAATGGCTGTTATCAACTTGCAGGCATAAACAGATCCCTAAGAATCAATGGCTGTTGGGTGGCAGAGCCCAACAGTGTACAAAGTTGTTCTTTGCCATAAAGTTTCAAATCAATTTTTAAAAGCTTTAGATCATTAAAATTGATTAGAATGTCGTGAAACCAATTGCAGAAGCAGTACAGACTCTGGAGATAACAGCATCATGGAGTGGCCTGCAGTCGGGAGAAAAATGAACCTGGGTCCTGGGTTCGTCCCAAAGTGGTTGGGTAACCTTTGGCCTTTCAAAAGTGATACCTACCTCAAAGTACCTAACAACTTGGGTTTTTTTTTGGGGGGAGGGACAGGGGGTACTTCTCCAGATGAACAATCGCTAAAGGAGGGTAATACAATTTTAACCAGACCCACCATGATTATGGCCGTAAGCAGAAAGAACAATCATAGGATATGTTTTAAGGTCAACTAAAACTTGTTTCTATTGGTCACTGGAATGTAATCTTTCCCATTAGTTCCTTCTGAGCAGCATGCTCGTGCTTCTTTAGTCACAAGTATGCTTCCAATGTTGACAGTAGCTTCCACTTCTGAATATGGTAGTAATAGTAATTAGGTAATTTCACAAAAGTCAAGAACTTTAATCCTGGACAGGATGCCTTCATTGTTCAATTTAATGAGTATGCCATTGACCTTCCCGGCTACAGACTAAGCATCTCCACTGGGCTATAGGTGGGCTTGTTTGTGAATTAAAGTGACAGTCCAGGCCATCATCTAGAGTATCAGACAATACTTTCTTACGAGTCCCTAATCCTGTATGATTGAAATAACAGTTCCTGGGACTTCATAAGAAGCACTGGAAATCACTGAACATGTCAACATAGCCTCAAATCAAAGACATCAGGGTGACTATCCTAGGAAATTTTAATTTGTCACGTAAAAAAGCACTACCATTCATGCAGCCTGAGCTATCACCTAGTCATGTGTGGAGCCCCTTGGTGCTCAGCTAAGCTGTTTGCATGTATTTTTAGTTTGTTCTTGATGCCCCCATTTCTTTTTAAATCACTTTCTTGTGGAGGGAGGGGAAGAGGGAGCCACATTTAAATTGAATAGAAACAGTGTTGGCCAGAACTTTAAGGAACATGAATGCGTTCATCCCACTCACTTCCTCAGAAGGAGCCTCCTGTGTGAGGTGGGATTTGAGTCATATTAATTTGTCCCAGACCACACCAAAATTAAGCTGTTCATGTCTGAAACATTCCACGACTTCAGTTGCGAGGAGGAATTTGTTCAGCCATGTTACGGCTTCGTATTTCTCTCCTCTCCCAAGAAGGTCTGGTGTCCTTATAAGGGAGACAGCCTCCATTTCCCACAGTGTGGAGAGCTAAATAAATACTCTCTCACAGCCGATGCAGAGGTAACTTTTTTTTTAATGGATTAAAAAAAAAAAAAGCCGTCCTGAGAGTCTATCACTGTTCCAGCATCCCCATTGAGAGAGGCGCTTTTGTCTCTCTCTCAGTGGGAGCTGCCATTTTAATGGGGCCTCCAGCGGGGCCTGGTTTGATGATGTGAAGTAGGCCTGGAAGAATCTAGGAATTTTTTTTTTAAATTTAGATTTTGGTTAATTTAACTATAGTAGCTTTCAAAAGGACTGAAATGTTAAAGTGAATCCACAGAAAATGTCTCTGAGAAACAGCTACCAGATAATTTCAGGGACTCCTTTCTGAAGCGCTGTCCTGTGAAAACCAATCTCTTGAGGTTCTAATAGGCATTACGAGCTCCCTACCCCCAACCCCCAATCTATTTGCAAAGAAGAAAACCGGGAGAAGAATTCATTCTCAGAAATATGCATACGTATACACAGACACAAACACCCGCCCTGAAACCAGATGAAACAGAATCGCTCTTAGCTGTCTGGTGAGGCCAAGCCTGGATTTGGATGGCTTTGTGGTAATTCTGGGGTTTCCCTTCTCCCTGAGTCATAGACACCGCGGTATGTGAAGTACTCTCCCCCACCACACCACCCCCTCTCCTGAGATCCCGAGTGCCAAAGCTGCACACCACGAATTTGCCCCAAGAAAGGATGCCAACCCCCTGGGCACACTTCCCAAACTTTTGAGATAAGACAATGCTCCAGGGTAGAAGACCAGATGGAGCCTGCTGAGCCAAGCCTGCAGGCAGCCAGCTCTCCGAGGGCGGCGCAGCGTGGGCTCTGCCTTCGTGGTCCCTGCGGCCACACGCTGACTGTGCCTGGCAGCTGCTCACCCAGATGCCAACCGCTGGAATGTGTTTTATGTTCCCGCGCCTCTGCCTGGTCTGCCTGGGGACAGACTCTTGCTGGGCCTCGCGAGTGAGACGGTGGGTGGCAGCAGCTTGGAAACAAAAGGAGGTGCACTCGACACGTGAGAGCTGGTCATCTTCTGGGAACTGCCTCCTTTCCCGGATGCCCTCTTTGTAGGGCTAGCAGCCCAAAGTCTCCACCTAGAATTATTTCTTTAGTATGTGGCTGACTGTATGGACCTCAGGAGCCCAGGAAATTCAAGCACTGTTACACACGCACACACACGCACACACATACACACTCACACACACACTCACTACACAGGACGAGAATCATTCTGGATGTGTGCAATTTTGTTGTATCTCTCCGCAATTTTGATACTTGGAAGTCTACACAAATTAATTTGAAATTCAACTTTGTTTTTTTCCAATAACCAGGTTGTCTGTAGTAAGACTGGGCCTGCCAAAGATGTAGGTACTTAGACTTATATACAACAACAGACACAGTAAAAGCCTTTCAGGTTTGATAATTTGAGATTCTGTGCAACACAGTTTTAAATCATTCAGTTGATAAGCAATGATATCATGCTACTAATGGCTGACCAATTTTTTTTT
>NW_021604977.1:18502-21952 GCF_004785775.1 Grammomys surdaster
CAGAAAAGGGTGCACAGTGTGAGACCATCATCACCAAAAACTTAGATCATAATAAAAAAACAATTTTAATGTTTTATCTTTCTGTGATTTAAACATAAAATGATAATTACATGCCAAGAGTCTAGAAACATATTTGGCCCTAAAATAAAACTTTATGTATTGTGAACTCAGTATAACATGCAAGGTAGTTGTGGAGGCATGAAAGGTAGACACCAGCTTATGAAAAAAAACCTGGGGCAGCTATGCTCTACCTCCAAAAATGGTTTAAATATGGATGTATTTTTTACCTTCTTGTAAAAACACATACAGATATGAAATGTTTGAAATTTTAAAAAATGAGTATCACTGCCATCTCTGCTCCCTAGGAATAAGCTCAGATCTCATGAGAATCCTTCTAGTCTTACACATATGGACATACGACACAGATACACACACACACACACACATACACACTGACACATGGACACTCACACATGCACACACACATGTATAGACATATGCACATATGCACACATGCACAGGCACATACACATACAAGCACACACATACAAGTATACATGCACAGATACATGCACATAAATGCACATGACCACACACTCCTGACTTTTTACATTTTTACAATTTTTCAGCTTTATGATCGTACACTAGAAATATATATTCAGAAGAAAACACATTTTGAAACTTGAGTCTCAATCTTTTCCCAGGGTAGCCATATGTAACAAAGTACAGCTCACCTCCTGGCAACTGGAAAGAAGGGTCACACCTGAGGTCCCCATATCTCTATCAAGGACACATCACCAAGGACTTCCTTCCACTAGTAAAGAAATATCTCACTATACTCACAACCCCTTTAATTGGCTAGGAACCAGTCCTTCAACACACAAGCCTTGGGAGATCAAATCAGAATGCTTAAAAGTAGCAGTCTTGGCAGATCTTGGGCCCTAGCTCTGGACCCAGTCCCACAACACCCAGAGGAAGCTCAAATCCCAGGTGCTCTAACACACCTAGGATCACAGGATCTCAGGTGCTTGGTCACATCAGGATTTCAGGATCCCAGAGGTAGCTTGACTCCCAGGAACTCTTACACACCCAGGATCTCAGGATCACAGGATCCCAGAATCACAGGATCACAGAGACAGCTGAACTCTGAGGAGTTCTGATGCAACCAGGATCAAAGGAGGGACAGGCTCCAGTCAGATACAGTGAGGACAGGTAGCACTAGAGATAATCAGATGGCAAGAGGCAAGCACAAGAATATAAGCAACGGAAACCAAGGTTACTTGGCATCATCAGAACCCAGTTCTTCTACCATAGCAAGTCCTGGATACCCTATCACACCAGAAAAACAAGATTTGGATCTAAAATCACTCCTTAAAATGATGATAGAGGACTTTAAGAAGGACATAAATAACTCCTTTAAAGAAATACAGGAGAATACAGGTAAACAGGTAGAAGCCCTTATAGAGGAAACACAAAAATCCCTTAAAGAATTACAGGAAAACACAACCAAACAGGTGAAAGAATTAAACAAAACCATCCAGGATCTAAAAATGGAAGTAGAAACAGTAAAGAAATCTCAAAGGGAGACTACCCTGGAGATAGAAAACCTAGGAAAGATATCAGGAGTCATAGATGAAAATATAACCAACAGAATACAAGAGATAGAAGAGTGAATCTCAGGTGCAGAAGATACCATAGAAAACATTGATAGAACTGTCAAAGAAAATGCAAAATGCAAAAAGCTCCTAACCCAAAACATCCAGGAAATCCAGGACACAATGAGAAGACCAAACCTAAGGACAATAGGTATAGATGAGAGTGAAGATTCCAAACTTAAAGGAGCAGTAAATATCTTCAACAAAATTATAGAAGAAAACTTCCCTAACCTAAAGAAAAAAATGCCCATAAACATGCAAGAAGCCTACAAAACTCCAAATAGATTGGACCAGAAAATAAATTCCTCCTGTCACATAATAGTCAAAACACCAAATGCACATAACAAAGAAAAAATATTAAAATCAATAAGGGAAAAAGGCCAAGTGACATATAAAGGCAGACCTATCAGAATTATGCCAGTCTTCTCACTGGAGACTATGAAAGCTAGAAGATCCTGGGCAGAGGTCATACAGACCCTAAGAGAACACAAATGCCTGTCCAGACTACTATACTCAGCAAAACTCTCAATTACCATAGATGGATAAACCAAGATATTTCATGACAAATCCAAATTTATACAATATCTTTCAACAAATCCAGCCCTACAAAGGATAATAGATGGAAAACTCCAACACAAGAAGGAAAACTACACCCTAGAAAAAGCATGGAAGTAATCATCTTTCAACAAACCCAAAAGAAGATAGCTACATAAACATAACTCCACCTCTAATAACAAAAGTAATAGGAAGCAACACTCACTTTTCCTTAATATCTCTTAACATCAATGGACTCAATTCCCCAATAAAAAGACATAGACTAACAGACTAGATACATAAACAGGACCCAGCATTTTGCTGCATACAGGAAATGCACCTCAGTGACAAAGTCAGACACTACCTCAGAGTAAAAGGCTGTAAAACAATTTTTCAAGCAAATAGTCTTAAGAAATAAGCTGGAAAAAATGTGTTTGTTTAAGAAAACTGTAGTTTCTACCAAGTAAAATCTGAGCCTATCATTTAAAAAAAAAAAAGAAAGAAGCTGGAATAGTCATTCTAATATCAAATAAAATTGTCTTTCAACCAAACGTTATAAAAAAAAGATAAGGAAAGACACTGCATACTCATTAAAGAAAAAAATCTACCAAGATGAACTCTCAATTCTGAACATCTATGCTCCAGATCCAAGCGCACCCACATTCATAAAAGGAAACTTTACTATAGCTCAAAGCACACATTGCACCTCACATGATAATAGTGGGGAGACTTCAACACCCCAGTCTCAGCAATGGACAGATCATGGAAACAGAAACTAAATAGAGACACACTGAAACTAACAGAAGTTATGGACCAAATAGATTTAACAGATATCTACAGGACATTTCATCCTAAAACAAAAGGATATACCTTCTTCTCAGCACCTCATGGTACCTTCTCCAAAATTGACCACATAATTGCTCACAAAACAGGCCTCAACAGATACAAAAAGACTGAAATAATCCCATACATTCTATCAGATCACCATGGACTGAGGCTGGTTTCCAATAACAACAAAAAAAATGGAAAGCCCACATACACATGGAAGCTGAACAACGTTCTGCTCAATGGTAACTTGGTCAGGGAAGAAATAAAGAAAGAAATTAAAGATTTTTTAGAATTTAATGAAAATGAAGGCACATCATATCAAAACTTGTGAGACACAATGAAAGCAGTGCTAAGAAAACTCATAGCTCTAAGTGCCTACAAAAAGAAACTGGAGAAAGCATACACTAGCAGCTTGACAGCACACCTGAAAGTT
>NW_021604977.1:21962-28902 GCF_004785775.1 Grammomys surdaster
TGCATCCTTTTTAAATAACCAGGGCATCAAGTGGTTAAGTAACTCATTCATGGTCACAGCGCATAGACACTGGCAGAGTCGGAACCCAATCCCAGATACTCTGACTAGCATCCATGATCAAAACCACGTGTTCAGCCATTTTCTGCCATACTTGGTTCCCCTCAATCACAAAAGTATTCCTTCGACCCTCAAAGATCAGCTCAACAAAGCAGAGAAAAAGTACACACAGTGAAAAAGCAGACACCTTCACCTTTGTCATCCCAGATCTGCACCGTGTATCGAGACAAGAAGGATATCCCCCTTTGGTTTCTGAGGGAGTTGGAAATAGAAATGAACAGAGTATTATCCATGTGCATGCACAAAGTAGGTGCCCATCTCCAGTTATCATCCAAAATGTGTCAGCGTGTAGTTATTTCAGTGTCTGTATGAGTTTAAAAGCAAAGCACTACATTCTGACAAGCACTCGGAGGAGATTTCTGACCTCTATGCCCACTCTTCCCAGTTTAAACAGTCCTGATACTTACCTGCCAGTGTACTGCCCAGCCTAGAAGCCAGTAGGCCCCTCAGGAAGTCTTAAAAAGCTAACCAGATCTTGAAAGCCCACACATGATCTCTCCCTTATTCACTTGGGAGTTTCTCATGGGCATCAGGGCATCTTCCCTCCCTTGTAAAGGGCTTACTGTTCTTCTCCTTCTCTCCTGGCCTTTGCTCACCTTTTCTTTTTTTTTAACACACCCTTACAAAACATGAAAAGATTGTGGGATTCAAGAGCTCGGCAGTTTTGTCATACAAAGGGGATCTGAAGTTCCCTCAAGCCTTCAACACCAGACTAATGGCCTCTGTGGAATAATGCAATCTCCATCCTTTTCAGAACCTGAGTCAGAGTAAACCAGAAGCCATTTTCATAGAAGAGGAAAATCTCAACCTCCAGCACCACCCTTCATGGAGACCTGTGAGCCACCACTTGGTCTAGTCAGAAAGCTCAAGGCTGGAATTTCAAGTTCTGGCTATTCTCAACTGCCAGATGGCAATGAGCCCTCCTCTTAACCTCTCTGAGCCTTAACATCTTATTAATAAAACGAGTGGTTTTATTAATTGTCACAGAGGTGCTGAGGACTCAGTGGAGCTGAGACACTTACAAATACACCTTCCACAGAGCCACCTTGTCACCATAGGAATGGGAACTGTTAGTAATCCTGACTTCTGACTTTTAAACCATCACAAGATTCAGAGAATAAACTACAAATTGCACAAGACTTAGTAGCTATTCCAAGGCTTTAAAGATATTCTTCCAACACACATATTTTATTTTCAGATAGCGTGGTAGTTTCATGCAGAGCAGCTATTAAAGTATAATTCTGTGACTTTTTAGTAATTATACTGTTTGGTGTATTTTAGCTTACTAGTAGAATAAACCTGAAGCATCTTGTTTTAGTTACTGAAGAAAAGAAGCTTTTAAAAGAAAATTCTTAAAAATTGTCAATTTCCATCTATCCAAGGCATCCATTTTTATGGACTGATTCTGAGTCAGACCATGAAATTTTGCTGAATTTGAGCCCTGACTCTCAGGGAGCTAGTCTGCAATCATGAAGGTCAACTGAAAGGTCATCTGAAATTAGGGCTGCTTGACCACCACAGTGGCTTCTCCCCTCCATCCCTATCTCCAGTGAATCACAGAAATCTACCCTTCCAAACTCTCTAACCCCCACTCACTGATGTATCTCAGTCCCCAACTCTAGCAAGCAGGCATTCCCTAGGAATCCCCAGCCCACTCTGGCCAGGGAAGCATGGAGCCTATCTGCTAATCTACACTTGTCAGACTACCTCTACTCCAAATCCAGTCACAGATTCTTCTCCCCATCTCTGTAGGAGACAACCTGCTGCAGCCTCCCCCTTCTCTCTGTCCCCATTTCTAGCAGAAAACTCAGATCTCCTCTAACCTTCTCTACTCCCATCTTGCCACCTCCCCCCCCCAATTCCAGTAGGCATTCTCTGAACTTGCTAGCCAAAACTGCCAGAGAAGCAAGTAAACCAGAGAAAAAGGTAGAAGACCTTCAGATATTCACACTCCCTACTTTCCTCTCTATCCAATGTCCAAGTCTAGTCTTAGCTGTGTGGCGGACTACCTCTTAGGGCCTCTCCCCAGGAAACTAAGCAGGCCCAAGTGGAATCCCCTGCTTCCCTCATACTGTAGACCTCTGCAGAACTTGCAGACTATCCCCATTCCTAATACCCCAATACCTGGAAACACGTTTTACCCAGAACTCCCAGTGACCATACTTATCAAGATCCCAGAAGAATTTTTTATCAGGCAACTCACAGCTACCACACTCTCCTAAGAACAGAGAGGGCCACAGAAACCAATGAATAAAACACCTATCCAACAAAGACAAGATCAGATATCAGGATCAGGATCAGTGCTTCTCAACCTTCCTAATGCCGCACTTTTGCTATAGTTTCTCAGGTTGTGGTGACCCCTCCAACCACGAAATCACTTCATTACTACTTGATAACCATAATTTAGCAACTGCTATAAATTGTAATGTAAATATCTGATGTGTATATCTGATATATGATCCCTGTGAAAAGGTACCCTAAAGGTGTTGTGAGCAACAGGCTGAGCACCACTGGTCTAGAATTATAGCCTTCCCAGACCCGGATACCTAGATGCCAGCCTAAAAACACAGGCAGTAACAATCAGGATAATATGTCTTCACTATAGACAAAAAAACCCTAACACAGTAAGTACTGGAACATGGCTGAAGCACAAAACAAATATCTTAAAATAGCTTTTATGAATATCATAGAGGTTCTAAAACAGGAAATGAGTAAACCTCCTTAAAGAAATCTATTAAAATACAAACAAGTAGTAGAAGGAAATGAACGAACAGTTCAAGACTTTTTTTTTAATTAATCATTTTGTTTACATATCAAATGTCATCCCCCTTCCTGGTCTCCCCTCCACTAACCCTCCACCCTATTCTCCTCCCCTTTGTCTATAAGAGGGTGCTCCCCCTCCCACCCACTCCTGCCTAACCCCTTTAGCATTCCCCTTCTCTGGGGCATCAAGCCTCCACAGGACCAAGTGCCTCCCCTCCCACTGATGCCAAATGAGGCAATCCTCTGCTACATTTGTAGTGGGAGCCATGGACAGGTCCATGTATACTCTTTGGTTCGTGGTATGGGGCCACCCACCTATCCAAAACTTTTTAACCCAGAATTGTCCCTAACTAAAGGAAATGCAGGGACAAAAATGGAGCAGAGATTGAAGGAAAGTTCATCCAGAGTCTGTCCTTCCATGAGATCCATTCCATTCACAGATACCAAACCCTGACACTATTGCTGATGCCAAGATGTGCTTGCACACAGGAGCCAGGTATGGCTGAACTCTGAGATGCTCTTCTAGTATCTACCTAAGACATATTCCAATTTTCACAGTCATCCATTGGACTGAGCCTGGAAGCCCCAATGGAAGAGTTAGGGAAAGGGCTGAAGGAGCTGAAGGGGACTGCAACCCCATAGGAAGAACAACAGCATCAATTAACCCAACCCCTCAGAGCTCCCAGGGACTAAACCATCAATCAAGATTGTTTATTATTGAGTTGAGAGTGGAAATAGAACCAATAAAGAACACTCAACCAACGAAAAATCTGGAAATGAAAAATTTAGCAACTAGAACAGGAACCTCAGAGATAAGTCTTATAAACAGAGTACCAGAGATGTACTGAAGAATCTCAGGCATTGAAGACATAATAGAAGAAATAAATTCCCCAGAAAAAAATGTTAAATCTAAAAAATCCTGGCACAAAACATCCAGGAAATCTGAGAGACTATGAAACGACCTAACTTAAGAATAATGGGAATACAGGAAGAAGAATCCCAGGTCAAAGACCCAGAAAACATTTTCAACAAAATCATAGGAAAAAAAATTCCATAGCCATAAAAAGGAGATGTCTACCAAGATGCAAGAAGTATGCGAATTCCTAATAGACAGGACCAGAAAAAAAATATTCTCCTTGGCACATAATAATCAAAACATTAAGTATATAGAACAAAGAAAGAATATTAAAAGCTGCAAAGGAAAAAGACCAAGTAACATATAAAGGCAGACCTATTAGAATTACATCTGATTTCTCAGTAGAGATTCTGAAAGCCAGAAGGTCCTAGACTGATACGTTGAAGACCACAAGAGACCACAAATGCCAGACCAGACTACTATATCCAGCAAAACTTTTAACCATAATAGAGAATATAAGGCATTCCATAATAAACCAAATTTAATCAATATTTATCTGCAAATCCAGAAACCTCACAGAAAGCAATAGAAGGAAAACTCCAACCTAAAGAAGTTAACCACACCCATGAAAACACAGGGAATAAATAATTCCAGACTATAAGACAAACACACACACATGCACACACAAACATACTCACACATAAACATACACAAACACCACCATCACCACCATCACCACCACCACCAACAACAACAACAAAATACCAGGAATCAACAAACATTGCTCCTTGATATATCTCAGCATCAATGGTCTTAATTCTCCAGTTAAAAAGCACAGACTACTAGAATAAATCCAAAAACACAATCTTTCCTTCCATTTCATCCCTAAAACACACCTTAACATCAAGGACAGATATCACCTTAAGATAAAGGATGAAAAAATATTCCAAGCAAATGGAGCTAAGAAGCAAGCTAGTGTAGACCTTTTAATACCTACAAAATAGACTTCAAACAAAATCTAATCTGAAGGCATAGGGGAAAAGCATTACATACTACCCTAAGGAAAATCCACCAAGAATACATTGCAAGCCTTAACATCTACACACATTGCAAGGGCACCAAAGTTCTTAAGAGAAACATTACTAAAGCTTAAACCACACATTGAATTTCACAAACTGATAGTGGTAGAGAGACTTCAATACCCCACTCTTGCCAATGAACAGTCCATCCAGACAAAACCTTAGCAAAATAATACTGGAGGTAACTGATATCATGAACCAAATGAACCTAATAGATACTTACAGAAAATTTCACCAACAAAAGAATACATTCTCTTCTCAGCACTCCAGGAAATTTTCTCCAAAATTGATCATCTGCTCAGATACAAACAAGTTTCAAAAGATACAAGAAAATTCAAATAACACCCTGTATCCTATCTGACTACCATGGGATTAAAGCTATATATCAACAACAGAAAGTTTACAAACTCATGGAAACTGAAAAACTCTCCACTGAATAAAAATAAGTCAAGGATGAAATAAAGAAATTAAAGACTTTTTAGAATTAAATGAAAATGAATACACAACATCTCCAAAACTTATAGGACACAATGAAAGTGGTTTTAAACGGCAAGTTTATAGCACTAGGTGGCTACATTTTTAAAAAGAAGAAAAGGAGGAGGAGGAGGAGGAGGAGGAGGAGGAGGAGGAGGAAGAGGAGGAAAAAAACAACAACAACAAACTGGAAAGCTCTCTTACAAATAGCTTAACCATACATCTAGAACAAAAGAATTTATCACAAATCAGTAGTATTAACATAATAAAACTGGCCATCCTACCAAAAGCAACTTGCAGGTCCAATGCAATTCCCATCAAAATTCAAACACAATGCTTCACAGATCTTAAAAGAACAATATTTAGCTTCATATGAAAAATCGTAGGGTAGCTAAAATAATCTTAAGTAATATTTTAAAAATTGAGGTATCACCATCCCTGATTTCAAGTTGTACTTACACAGCAATAGTAATAAAAACAGCACGGTGTTAGCACAAAAAACAGACATGCCAATCAACAGAATGGAATGGAACTCATAGACGTAAATCTACACACCTATGGACACCTATTTTTTTAAATAAAGAATACACACTGGAAAAAAAAGATAGCATCTTCAAAAAATGGTGCTGATCAAACTGGATAGCTACATGTTGAAGAATTCATATAGATCTATACTTATCACCCTGCGTAAAACTCAACTCCAAATGGATCAAAAACCTAAACATATTATTTTTTGGTGAAAAAAATATTTTACCAATTCCACATCTAACAGAAGACTAATATTAAAAATATAAAAAAAAAAACCTCAAGAATCTAGACATCAAGAAACCAAATAATCCAGTTTAAAATGGGTTACAGATCTAGAGAAAACTCAAATGACTGAGAAATGCTTAAAGAAATGTTCAACATCCTTAGCTGTCAAGGAAATGCAAATCAAATCTACTTTAAGATTGCATCTTACACCAATCAGATTGACTAAGATCAATAATAAAAGTGATTGCTCATGCTGACAAGGATGTGTAGCAAGGGGAACACTTATCCACTGCTAGTGAGCATGCAAACTTGTACAGCCACTATGAAAACTAGTATGGTGGTTCTTCAGAAAGTTGTGAATTGATCAACCCAAGATCCAGCTATACCACTGTTGAAGTTTGGTCTTTTGCTATGTATTGTAACACTAAATACTGGCCACCAAGGCCTGGTTGCTCCCGGGATGAGAGAATATGCACATAGACACAAGTGATGATGCTATGCAACCTTGTCCCCCAAGTTACCCCTGATTGGTAAATAAAGATGCCTACAGCCTATACCTGTGCACTTGGGGTTCCTGTGCTTGGGGATCTGAGTAGAACTTCAAGGAGGGAGAAGAAGGTGGAGAGAGGAGGAATCTGTCATGGGGTAGGTAAGTCATGAAAACATAGCTATGAGGACAAGCCAATTGGAGTTAAGAGCAGTCCAGATGGGACATGGCAAATTATAATTTGGGGTTATTGATGGGGACATAGATTCTAATAGCATAGAGGGTAGATATCTGCCCAGCTCTAGTGCTGATTAAAGCTTATTATGAATATAAGGGCTGTGTGTTTTTTATCTGGGAACTGAATGATCAAAAGCAGTCAGAAACCCAGATTACGATTAAATAGTTTCTATA
>NW_021604978.1:0-6713 GCF_004785775.1 Grammomys surdaster
ATGAGTAGGCTGTTGGAGGACCCGCACAAGTGCTGCTGAAATGCAAATACCTGCAGATCTGGAAAAAGTCTGGTTCTGGACATGGATCGCTGTGCTGTATCCCTGAGCACACGCTAAGCCTAAGGGAGGAGCTCATGTCACTCAAGACTCATTGGCCAATCAGACCCTTCATGTGGACCTGCCAGTCAGAGGAGGAGGCGGGTTCTTCCGGGTGCCATGAGGCAGGGTCCCATTAGTCCTGCAGCCGGCTTGAATGGTTGTTCCCTGAGCAGTGCTTCTTGGTACTGTGAAGTATGCTCAGGCAAACTCCGAAGTTGCGAAATGGTGAGCACAGGGTCACTGCCAACAAGAGAGGAGAGGAACAGAGGGCTGAGCAGCGGGAGCTGGTGTGGTGGGTCTTTCCCGGAGCTGGTGGGAACCGGAGGCCACCTGTGAGATCCCTTGTGATCCTAGCCACTCGCTGGACCCAGCGGTAGCCTCTGAATAACTTCGCTATTGGAGCTGCATCTGCGCAGAGCATTTGGATCAGTGGCCTGTGTGTAGAAACATCCTTAGCAGGATGCTACATCGGAGAGCCCTAGTTTCTGTAAGTTCTGCCCTTAGCATTTACCATTAAGGTGTACGATCCATTTGTAGCTAATTTTGTGGAGGTTGTAAAAGGCATCTCATGTGTTGAGTAGCAATCCACTATTAAGCTGTGATGCAAAAGAGTAGAATTGATGATGTAAAGGATTTATTCATGCTCAGGGGATAGTAAGTCACACCAAGTAGAATTTAGCTGAGGGAGAACTGCCTGTAAAACACCCCACAGATAAGTAGTGTGGTAACCAGGGCAGTTAGAAATTAGGATGTTAGGATACACATGTTTATTCACCAGAATTGTCCAGAAATATTGTTCCAAACCAGAACAAAGGAAACAACCCTGCTTTACAACCAGCCACCAAGTCTATCCCCATATCAAAGAGCAGACCTCTAGCAAGCTGCTCAATGGGCCATTACAGCATCATAAGAAGGATAATGGCCTGGTGTGCCCTAAAGGCTCAGTTATCTTCTTGAGAAAAGCATACTTCTGCCACATGGGCAAGATGACACCTGGTGACAACCATTTGAAAAGGTGAAACAAACCAAAACACTATTGTGTTGAATGCTGGCCTGATGAGGCAAAGTTTTCTTTCCTCAAGGTCCCTGTGTGTAGGATAATGACCCAAAGGCCCCAGACCATTACCAGCTCTTGCAAGCATATTCCTGGTTTTAGGGAAAGAACTCTTGTTTTATCTCAATAACTCAGAGTCTAAGTGAGGGTTGCATCAGATTCTGAGAACACAACTCTTACTAGTGCATTCGGTTGTGGTTATCAGTCCTAGGGCCACTATAGGCTTGGTCAGGAATGTTTATGAGATACCCTGAGTTCCTCTTGTGCATCACTGTTTGATTAGACTCCTCCTGAGTGTGTCCCATTGTATGATGCTTCTGCTAACTTCATAATTTCTTCGTCTTTCTGCTGGCTTCATAGAAGTCTCCCACGTCCTTCCATTTCCCCCATGTAAGTCGTATACAAGATGATATTCTTCTGAAGAAGCTTATTTGGCATAAGACATAGCTTGTGCAAGACCGCCCCACCCCAGCTTTTATACTTTCTACCTCCTTTTCCTATGTGTTTCACCATCTATGACCTTCCACTTAAGACCCTGTCACTGAAGAATGACTTGCAGTTTTAGGGAACTAGTGAACTCAAGAAATGATCCTGGGAATATCTTTGCTGTGTAACTCTAGCATCTGTCTAAGTGGCTAGACTTGTAGTTTCTAATCCATGTTTAAATTGTTCAAAGTATAACCTGGGACTTGAACCTAAAAGAAACTTAAGGGAGAGAGCATATGTGGAATGCGAAATCCATCCAAGGCTGACTCCTCTTCAAGTATTAACTAGTGTAGCCTGGTTTTCCTACTTTATGGTTTCTTCTTTTTCCCATCCTTTATCTACCACCACCAGACCCCTTCATCCCCTAACACCAGATAGGAGAAAAAGTAGAGTAGAGGAGAAAGACATCCTTGAATCTGATTTGTTTCCTTTTGTTTAAGCTACTAACAAAGCACAACCAACCTCTCTAAAATACCAACAACCACCCTGCCTGTCTTAGTTAGGATTTTACTGCTATGAACAGACACCATGACCAAGGCAACTCTTCTAAGGATATTTAATTGGGACTGGCTTACAGGTTCAGAGATTCAGTCCAGTATCATCAAGGCATGAACATGGCAGCTTTCAGAAAGGCATGGTGCAGGAGGAGCTGAGAGGTCTACATCTTCATCTGCAGGCCTCTAAGAGAAAGCTGACTTGCCGACAGCTAGGACTAGGGTATTAAAGCCCATGCCCACAGTGACACACCTACTCCAACAAGACCATACCTTCCTAATAGTGCCACTCCCTGGTCCAAGCATATACAAACCATCACACTACCTCTCAGAGTAAAGTTAGTAGAGCTATGCAATTTTTTCATTTGTATTTATCTTTTTAAGAAGTTAGTTGTTGGTATTACTTTTTAAATTCCGATAACTCCGAGTCATTAAGAATTTTACTCCTTTTTCTCAAGTGCTTTGATAATTTGTGTTTGCTTAGAACAATATCTTCTGTAGCTCAGATTTGACTCATGCTATATAGTTAAGACTTGCTTTGAACACCTAATCCTACCTCTGCTGTTCAGTGCCTGGAAGACAGTCCTGCAACTGCTCTGGGCTGAGTCCTGACTGGTCAGGGAGAAGGAAGTGAGACCATATAATGAGTGTCCTCCTACCTCCCTGACTTTTCTAGGGGAATTGGATATAAAGAGGGACCTGCTTAAGAATTGAGTACACCATCACCTTTGACATCACAGCACAAAAGGGACAGGAAGGCAGGAAGGCGAGAGCTTTCCTGCTTTGAAAGTAGTTGGCATAAGTAGTGGGTAGTCAATTAATCAATCTTAGACAATCAGTAAAAGTCCAAAATGGCTGTTTTGTGGGTTTGCAGACCAGGGCAATCAGGAATCTAATAAGGATCTGAACTTATTTCCAGAAACCAAATTACTATAGTTACACTAGTTCATTGAGAACAAAAGATATTGACAAACTAGCATGGCTGTGGGTACCAGGAATGCTATTTTTTCTGTGTGAAGTACACAGCCAGAGAGGAAAGGGGAGAGTACTTGGTGTGCTCTGTCTAGTACATATGTCTAATCCTTGGAGAATATTAGACTATAAACCCTGTTTCAACTTTCTCAAAAACTCTTCGAGATTATACTTAAATCATTTCGACTTTCTCTGTTTCTCTAGATGTTTAACAAACCAGAGTGAACCTGGCTGTCAGGTTCTCCCAAGCATCCCTCAGTCCCTACCTGTCACCGGGTATGGTTGGTGGACCCCACATCTAGTTAGGGATTAAGTTGCCTTTCTCCCACCTTCCCAATGTAATCCAACCATTTTGGTTACCTGGCCTTTTTCATCTATCGTTTACCCTCCTGGCCTCTTACTCTGGCTCTCCCTTCTCCCTTTCGCCCTCTCCTGACATGGCTCAGGGCCATGTCCACTGTGAACTCTCCAGATATCCCTCCCCTGGCTATACTCTCCTTTATCTATAATAGATTTTCTACTCCACCATATGTAGGATCAGCCATGTCTTTTTCTTTTTATTTCTTTTTTCATTCACCTCCCATTTACTATTCGTTGATTTTAAATTTGTAGCCACCTTTTGCTTCAGTTGTTGTTTCTGTTTGAGTTTGACTGAAATTTGGTTGCAGGACTTCCCAGCTGTGAAGTAAAAGGATGTCTGCACTGGACATTTGAGTGTGTGATGGCATGCACACACAAAGCACCCTGTGCTTTGGAAGGTGAACAGATGCCCTGGGAGAGTAGAAGATTCTGTCTCTCTGCCCCTAGGGTGGGATGGAAGGGCAGAGCTGGAAGGCCTGTGCTATCTGATTCTTTTAATCTCTAGTCCACCAGTAGTGAAGCTGCTACTGTCTGTCCTCTGGGAAGGCTAGCAATCAGGAGGAGCACGAGTGGGAGGTAGCTTGGACATTATTTCCACATCTCCTCTGATGCAGCTCATCAGAGAGCTGTGAGGGAGACCACATGCCATGCCACAGTGAGTGTGGCAGCCACCAGAAGAGCAGATTGGCTAAGCTATCAGGGTCCAATCTGATTGGATTTGGATGGACCTTGAACCAGACTATGGTTCTGTTGGTGCATGTGGTGACCCAGTCAGAGGGCCTTGGCCTCTGAGTGTAGATTCCCTGGGGAGGGGTGGGCTCTGCAGCTCTGGCCATAGGAAGCTGTATTGCTTATACTATCACTGCCCAGTGTGCACACACAAGCATTACTTTTGGAGTGCAATGGGAAGACAGATTTCAAAAAGCAAAGGTCTGGTTTCTGTAAGTTCTGAACATTGCATTGCACATTCAATTTTGCTTGATAAATTTGACAAATTGTTTTGAAACTGGTAGATCGGAGGCGATAGGGATTATCCTTCAACAATATTTGATTAAAATCCTTTTACTTTTCCACTGCCACCAGCCACAATGAATGAAGTGATCCAGGGAAATTCCAGGGTACAAAAGAAGTCTCTGAGATGCAGAGGTTTCATAAGTGTGCATGGTGGTGTACAGGGGGGTAAGGCAGATTCTGCATCGTGTGCCATAATCCACACGGCAGGAAGCAGACATTAAATTATTCCTTGATGATTGTTTTGTGTGTGGGCTCAATGGGCCTGGGTTTCGGTGAGATCACAAGGATGCATGACAAATGTATGTATTCTCATACATTTGGACATAGTACCTAAACCCAAGCAACCCCGTTATACAGAGTTCTAAAAGTGACAGAATTGCCTAGGATCGCAGCCATTTTCTCAGTATATTTTCCATTCACTTGAAATTATCATTGAGCTGTATCAGAATTCTCATGCTCATTCCAGTTATATTCATGGTGGCCTAAATATGAGAGTAACCTCAATGATCATTTGTTGAGGACAAGCTGGGTGCCTCAGGAGGACATTGTGCTAAAGGAATGAAGACAATAGCAATGGTTAAAGGATGATGCACTCTCACAGCCAGTGCTGTATTGGTCAGAAAACAGCATTTAATTACAGCTTAAGCAGTGTCAACCCACTTCTTTCCCCGATCTCATTTTAATCTTTAGTGCACTCTTAATGTCAGATGATATAAGAGCTGCAGCCATCTTGTCTACACTGCAGGTAGCAGTAGAAAACTCAGGGCAGACAGCACAGAATCGAGCTGAAGCAGTCACCTTCAAAGGATTCTTCTTACGTTTATTTAGAACATTATGTGGAGAAGAGAAATGAAATATCAAGCTTTCTGTAGCAAGAGTTGTTATAGAGACGAGAAGCAAATGTGCTATTATAGTATACTGTAAAAATGCAGAAAGTGGCTTTATTTGGACGGCATGAGAGCTTCTGCCAATGAGTCATACTGCATGAAAAAGTAAAAATGAGGTTAAGAAACAGACTGACCATTTTGTATCGATTTAAATAATGACTATAAATTACAGTTAAACAAAAAAGTAATAGTGTTAGATGCGTGACTCATCTCTTTGTTTTCTCTGAATTAAATAACCTATTTTAGATGGTAATACTTTCATTTTTGCTTTGAAGAATGTACCACTTTGTTTAATGTATTATATAATTAATGTAGCAATTCAGTATAGCATCCTATCTTTATTTCTATTATTTGAATAGTTATTCAAACATTAGTTTTTCTTGAAAAGAAATAAGAGTATTCCTTTGGAATGAAATGAGCAGAAAGCTCTGTAATTCCACATTCCAAACTAGTGGAAGCTGACACAAGAAAATGATCTGCTTTTGTTTCCATTTATGATATGTATTTTACATTGCTGGAAGCAGAACTTCTGCTTTCACAGATCTACACTGGGTCCAAGAATGACCTTGTCATAAACTCCTGTGTTGCTGGATATTTTATCACACTGTGAACCCTGAGATTGTGTTGTTTACTGGAAAAAAAATTTGTTTTCTAGTTGTGATGTAATTCAAACCATAAGACACACCTTTAGTCCCTCTGGCTGGAATACTTACACACCCTTACTATACATATTTTTTTAAAGAGTTATTTATTTTATTTATATGAGTACACTGTAGCTGTCTTCAGACACACCAGAAAAGTGCATTTGATCCCATTACAGATGGTTGTGAGCCACCATGTGGTTGCTAGGAATTGAACTCAGGACCTCTGGAAGAGCAGTCAGTGTTCTTAACCACTGAGTCATCTCTCCAGCCCCAATAAAATAAAATAAAGGTACAAAAAAGAAGTGATTTGCTGCTGGACAGAACCTGGGAATGTTTTCGTTTGGAGGAAAGTGGAAAATATCAGGACTTGAGATGGCAAACAGCATAGAAAGCTGTACTCAGAGCTTCATCAGGTGTTATGGTAACACCTGGAAGATCAGAGTGTTGTCAGTAATGCAGACAGAAGTTCCTAAGTCATAAGATTTCAGTGGAAAATAAACTACATCAAAAATTTAGCTAGAGGTCATTTGTTTGGTATTTTGAGCCAAAATCTTTCTTATTCTGCCCATGCTCTGAGAAATTAAGGCAGGCAGAAATAAAAAATAATGGGCTGACCTTCTAAATGGATTATTGAATCTGTTGGATGAGTATTGCCAGTGAGTCATTCAGGACTACAATGAGAGAGAGAGAGAGAGGGGGGGGG
>NW_021604978.1:6813-9522 GCF_004785775.1 Grammomys surdaster
AGGAAGGAAGGAAGGAAGGAAGGAAGGAAGGAAGGAAGGAAGGAAAAGAAAGAAAAGGAGGCAGAAATAAATGCAAAGTCTTTGGTTTGAGGAGAAAAACAACACTGGGTAGTTTCAGATGGCAGCCAAATGCTGAGACAGGCATGAATTTTCAAAGAGATTATCACCATTAAAGAGAAGGTCCTTGCTCAGGATTGGAAGCCTAAGAAGGTGAATTAAGGGAAACACTTCCTCCTGCTAGGCCTTCAGTTAATGGAAGGGGGAGTAGGCAAAGCGGTTCCTAGTCCCAGGAAGGGACTTCATCAAAAACCTGCTACAACTGTGGTCCAAACATGGCAGGATCCATACAAAATCCAAACTTGGCAGGATCACCCAAGTTCTGGAAACAAGAAAGATACAAAATTGAAGGTCACAGATTATTCTCCTGTGGTTTCCCTTCAGCACTGTTCCAGCTGTCTGTGTTTGGCAGAGTCAGAGCCCCAGTGAGGGAGGACACTGAGAGAGCATTGCATGAACCTGTGAGGATGGAGCCTGAGTTGCATTTTGAGACCACAAGATGTTGATACCTAAGCTGTGAAACGCCTGCCATGGAGAGCTACATATAGGGAGAGGGAGAAACTAAACTGAGAGATGCCTGAGAAGTTGCAGGGATAGGGCCTTTTGAAACTGAGGGCCCCTGTGTCTGAGACACCTGCATGATTTGGTGTTTGCCCTCTGGGTTTCTTGCTTGGGTCCAATCTTCCCTCACTATGTACACATTCTTCTCTGTTGGAATGAGAAGGGGTATTCTGTGACACTGTATGTTGGGAAGATATAATTTGCTTTCTGATTTTACAAGATGCAGCAATGAAGAGATTGTCTTGAGTGACAGAAAAAACTTTGGGCACTTGAAGAGTGTACGAGCTCTTGCAGATCATTGAAGTAGACTAAATGCATACTTAGTCTTAGATGACTATGAGCCTATAGTGACCAGGGTCAGGATGTAGTTAGTGGATTGAGTTAAAAAGGCTCTCAGGGCGTCAGGATCACCAGCCTGTGCTGCATTGCTCACGCGCGGTGCCTGGCAGCCCATCGGGCAGCACAGGGAGCGGGAAGCATGCGAGGCAGATGGGCAGAAGCAGAGAGCCCAGCAGCAGCACGGACCAGAGAGCCGCAGCAGCTTTCAGGACACTGGATCTGATTTGTATTCACTGTAACCAGCACTGCTCCCAAGAACTTCTGGATCCAGACCAAGGTCTCCAGCTCACAGGAAATCCTTAGCACGAAGGAGGCTGCAGGCTTGGATTCCCTGGTGGAGGACAGACTGCACTGCTCTCTGGTCTGCCCCCTGATGATAATAGTGTGACCACTGGCATCTCCATGAGCTCCAGAGGCCACAGCACGTTCCCACGGACTCTTATGACTCCTTGGATGATTTTTGAGGAAGACATCGGAGGCATCGCTCAGATTACCTCCTCCCTCTTCCTGGGTAGGGCCATTGTGGCCTCCAACCACCACTGTGGTATCACCTCCACACCCATGGCATCACCTGCATTGTCAGTGCCCCAACTTCAACTGGCCCCAGTTTGAATATGTTAAAGTGCCTCTGGCTGACATTCCTCATCCCCACATTAGGCTGTACTTTGACGTTGTGGCTGACAAGATCCATAGTGTAAGCAAGAAGTATGGGGCTGTCTTGGGCCCACCCTCTGTGAAATTCCATAATTTATGCCTGCCCAAGGCCTGTCATCAGGCCCAACCTGAGGTTCTGGAGCAGCTGATAGACTATGAGAGCCAGCTCTTTGAGAAGTCTATGGTTAAGACAGTACAAACACTCTACGACATCATTCCAGACGTTTGTGAGAAGGAGTCCCAACACTTGATGCCTTATTGGGGGATTTAGTGTTGACACAGCTGGCATCCACAGGCCCTCAGCAGTGCCAGCATCTGCTACACACCATCTGTTCCCCTCTTGCTCTCTCTCTGGTTTTCCCAAGAGTGTTTTTACACTGAGCGTTCAGGTTTAAGAGCTGCTTAGAGAAACTACATATGTTGCTGGTGACCTTTTTTTAAAACTAGCATTTTGAAACAGTGAACGTGAAAATCTTTAACTGGCCTTTAATCATTTGTAACAACTGGAACAGTGTAGGACACTGTTCCTACTTTTTTTCTGTCTCCTGCCTTTTTGGAGCCTTAGCAGGTGCATGAGGAACTCCTTGCAAACATCAGGTTTAGCCCAGATTAACCCTCTAGAGACCAGCTTTGCCGAGGGCTGCCGGCTGGACAGAAGTTTAGGGAAGATGAAGGTCCCTGTAGTATTAGTCTGGTCTTTTTCCTCTGTTATTTGATTCTGTAGTTAAGTTCACCATTGTTATTTAGTTGATAAGTGGTCTCTTGGAATCAGTGTACCCCGGAATCACGTTAGCATTATTTTTAATAAACTTGCTTAACATTAAAAAAGAAGTTCCCAGATAGGATGGTATCTTTGAACAATTGTCTCTCCTTTGTGGCTTTCTTTGGGGAGTTTATAGAAGCTTTTGTAGGAGAAACCTTTCTAGATTCCTTACTGGGCATGGGATTTGGGTGTCTATAGACTCAACCCATTTCCTGTCTTTTGTGTCTACTGTGTTGTCGTGGAAACTGATTAGTGAGCTTTCTTCTCTTGCAGACTCTATCCCTAAATCGCTTAAGATGCAGCAGAAGCAATTCAGTGCTAAGCTATGAGTGTCG
>NW_021604978.1:9532-16092 GCF_004785775.1 Grammomys surdaster
GGTGGCTCGTCTTAACACGTCTCACACGAGGGCATCTCCGTGGGGCTCACGGACTGAGCAAACTTGCACAGGCCAGGCCATAGATTTTTAAGCTATTTTCAACCAATCAGAATTGAGGCAGTAGTTTTTATTGGTCACACAGAGCCAGCGTGGCTTGGTTACCATGGTTACATCTCAGCCAATTACAATTGAGGGCATACTGTTCCTTTGGGCATACCGCTTATCTTGACATTACACTCCAGGCCACACATTTTTTTTCTCTTTTAAGTTAGTTATCCATAATGGTGACTCTTATTCTGCTCTTTACAGTGAACCTGGTGTTTTTGTTTTGGTTTGGTTTTAGTTTTGAAGAAAATGTTTTCCTGTTTAGCCATGGCTATCCTGAAAGTAGGTATATAGAACAGGCAAGCCTCTGACTTAAACTTCCACCTGACTCTGGCTCAAGCAGGCTGGGATTAAATGTGGGTCAACATGCCTGGCTATTTGATTGTTTGTTTGTTTGCTTGCTTGTTTTTGTATTATTGGCTGATGGGCCTGAAATATAGATTTTGCTACATGTCAAGCATATGCTGTTGTATTGATCTTCATCCATGTGACTTTTGAAATCTGGCAGAGAATATTTTATTTCTCAGGATGGCATTCATGACATTAATATTGCCTGAGCTTTGTAAGACATTGAATTGCAGCTGCATAACATTGTTCCTACCTGTTATGGATTTTTTTGTTTTGTTTTTTTAATGAATATGAGTACTTAGCCTGTATGCATGAATATGTACCTCACATGTGCCTGATCCTCACAGTAGTCAGAGGATGGCCTTAGACTTCCAGAACTTGGAGTGAAGGATAGCTGGGAGGCCCCTGGTAAGTACTGGCAATTGAGCGCAACTATTTCAAGTCCAGCAAGAGCTCTTCACTGCTGGGCCATCTCTCCTGCCCTATGTTGGTTATTTAGGATCAACATTTACACTAATAATATTTTCATCTGTCCGTTTGTAACTGTTTAAACATATACGCCCTTTTAGTAAGATCTTATTAATGTTACAGTTTAAACTGAGGCACTTAAAAATTTTGGAAGATGAATACAGAACTGGAATGAGTGTATAATTCTTTGAGGGAACTTCAGTAAAAACCTCTGAGTTCTTTCTCTCTTGCTTGATTGATTTTTACAGGGGAGACAGAGTCTTAATATATATCTCTGTCTGTCCTGGATAGACCAGGCTGGCATGTAATTCAGTGAGATACACCTGACTGCTTCCTGAATTAAAGGAAGGCATGAGTCAATTCATCCAGTTTGTCCATCATTTTTTGTAGTTAGTAACTGTTCATACAATTTCTCTGATGCGTGCTCAGTACTGTTTACTTGTCGTGGTCTCTCTCTTTTTCTCTCCTTCTCCCTCCTCCCCTCCCTCTTCCTCCCTTCTCCCTTCTGTGTTAATTGGCATTTCTCCTGTAAGGCTGTATCTTATTCAAAGAGCAAAGAAATGACAGAGGTGAACCTCATTATTCAGTTTACTTCTAAGATCAGTTAGTGATTACATTAGAGCTTCTGGGTCAGGAAATAAGTGGAGGAACCACTAGAATTATGTATATTGTCAATAAAGTATAAATTTACACGATTATCTGTATCATGGTTTCTTTCATACACATGTGTGGGATATTTTAGGATGCAGTGACCTATGATGATGTGCATGTGAACTTCACTCAAGAAGAATGGGCTTTGCTGGATCCTTCACAGAAGAATCTCTACAGAGATGTGATGCTGGAAACCTACAGGAACCTCACTGCTATAGGTAAGACAGTGAATTTTCTTTTACTTTTTAAAATAAAGGAACAAATGTTTCTTTGTTACTGATGCTCTTCTGTAACTTCAATTGAGAATGAGGATTGAGGTGAATAAATCAGGTTCACTGAAGATAGTGACTTAAATTTTGCCTAATTTCCAGTAATCATACATTTTCTGGTACTATATTTTAGGCTACGACTGGAAAGACCATAATATTGAAGAACATTGTCAAAGTTCTAGAAGACATGCAAGGTAATTTTCATGTGCAAGTTAGTATGAGCATGCCACTAAAGAAATTTTAATGTGTCCTGGACATTTTAAAGAAAAACAACAGTGTAATAAAAGCACCTTTTTAAGCATATTGATGATTATTAAGTTCACAAGGATCGATGAACCTCGGTGACATGTGTCTGATTTGTGTTTGCAAGGCACTCCTCTAAGAAAGAAGACTAGGAAACAATCCCTTAACAGACATTACCGTTTGCACCTACTTTCTTGGAGCTACTCTGTAGAACCGCCAATCTATTTAGATTCATGCCACTCCTATATTGCATAAGATATATACATTGAATAGGTGTATATGTCCAAAATCTAATTAGCAAGTATTCCATAGTAAAGCTGGTGTTGCTCACAAACCTGTAGTAACATCGCTAAGGTTAGTGAGAGAGGCAGTTTATGAGAATCAAGAATGTTGTTGAAGAAAAACTTTAATCCCTGTATCACATGTCTTTGATGAACAAAAGGTCAAACTGTGAATGCAATGTGGAAATCTTTCCTTTCCCATTCTTCTTTTAATAGATATATCATGTGTCACAATGGATACAAGCCTTGTGAGCATAGGGATACTGAAAGAAGCAGTGTACCTCTCTGTCTCTCCCAGAACAATTAGAAGATATTCCCCCATTTGAAATAGACTTTTTCAGTGTGATCCAAGTTTATAATTAATTAGTTTTCCAACTTCATTGGGAATATATCCACAAACTCACACTGCAGTAGGAATGGGGAAAATTTTCTCTGTTTGTCCTGGTTCCCATTGCAAACTCTGTATGCAAATGTAGCATATTTCACATGATAGGAAAATTTATAAATGCACTCAGTGTGGTAAAGCTGTGAGTTCTTCGTATTTGTGAAAAATTCAAAAAGGAAAAGGACTGTATAAATGTGAGCCATGTAATAAACACTGTCAGCATTATAAGCATCTTCAAAGAAGTAAAGCAAGCCATACTGAAGGAGAATCACAATTGTAAACCAACTGATAAGACCTTAAGATCTCATTCCTCTTTACAACTAGTCCAGATTATAAAATTAATTCCCACAGATAAACATATTGAATGGTATAATGAATGTGGTAAAGCTTTGTCATGTGCCAATTATCTTTCCAGGCATGAAAGAAGTCTTACTGGAGAGAAACCCTCTGAATATACTCAATGTGGTAAAGCCTTTGCCCATCACAGTTATCCTCAAAAGCTTGAAAGAATTCATACTGGAGAGAAACCCTACAAATGTAATCGATGTGATAAAGCCTATTCACAATATAGTCATCTCCAAATTCATAAAAAAACACATACTGGAGAGAAGCCCTATGAGTGTAATCAATGTGGTAAAACCTTTGTATATCACTGTTATCTTCAAATCCATAAAAGAACACATACTGGAGAGAAACCTTACAAGTGTAATCAGTGCGATAAAGCCTATTCCCATCACAGTTATCTCCAAATACATAAAAGAACACATACTGGAGAGAAACCGTATGAATGTAATCAGTGTGGTAAAGCCTTTGCATGCTATGGTCAGCTTCAAAGGCATGAAAGAATTCATACTGGAGAGAAACCTTACAAATGTAATCGATGTGATAAAGCCTTTGCATGACACAGTCATCTCCAAATCCATAAAAGAACACATACTGGAAAGAAACCCTATGAATGTAATCAGTGTGGTAAAGCCTTTGTATGTTCCAGTCATCTCCAAAGACATAAAAGAATGCATACTGGAGAGAAACCTTATGAATGTAATCAGTGTGGTAAAGCTTTTGCATATCATTGTGGACTTCAAAGTCATGTTAAAACACATACTGGAGAGAAGCCCTATGAATGTATTCAGTGTGGTAAAGCCTTTGCATGTTACATTAGTCTTCAAAACCATGAAAGAATGCATACTGGAGTGAAACCTTATGAATGTGATCAGTGTGATAAAGCCTTTGCATATCACCGTAGTCTTCAAAACCATAAAAGAACACATACTGGAGAGAAACCCTATGAATGTGATCAATGTGGTGAAACCTTTGCATATCATAATTATCTTCAAATACATAACACATACTGGAGAGAAACCCTATAAGTGTAATCAGTGCAGTAAAGCTTTTGTATGTCATAGTAATCTTCAAAACCATAAACAATGCATACTGGAGAGAAACCCTATGAATGTAATCAATGTGGTAAAGCCTTTTCACAACCAAGTAATCTCAAAATACATAAAAGAACATATAAGGAGAGAAACCATATGTATGTGGTAAAGCCTTTTCAAGTCACAATAACTTTCAAACATGGTGGTTTGAATATGCTTGGCCCAAGGGAAAGTGGCACTATTAGAATATGTGGCCTTGTTTGAGGAATTGTGTCACTGTGGTGATAGGCTTTTCAGCTCTTCCAGCACTGGACACTGCCATGCTTCCCTCGGTGATGAGAATGGACTGAACCTTTGAATCTGTAGGGCATCTCCAATCTCCATTAAATGCTGTCTTTTATAAGAGTTACCTTAGTCATGGTATCTTTTCACAGCAATAAAACCCTAATTCAGACAAAAAAAGAAAACAAACAAACAAACAAACAAACCATGAAAGAAATCACACTGGAGAGAAGCCTGATGGATGAAAACAATGTTGTAAAGCCTTTGTCCTTCACAGTTACCTCCAAATGTAGAAAAGAGTACATAGTAGAGAGAAACCTTATGAATGTACTTAATGTGGTAAAGCCTTTGTGTTATGAGGTCTACTTGGATCCAACATACCTCAAAACACCAGATCAATGCAAATGAAAAGTATTTTATTGTAAACAAGCCATTGGGGTTAGAGGGTTAGAGCTACTAATCTATCAGTCCTTCAGAAAAGACTCAGGACTGGAACTGTAACCCTAGGCCAAAATGGCACAGAGCTTTTTAGAGTTAGGGTTCAGTGAGGGATTTGGCTTAGAGAAGTTAGGGGATAGGGTTATAGGGTAGGGGGTTAGCTTTACGGGGGTTAGGGTTAGGTGGTTAGTGTTAGGGTTATGATATGAGGATTAGGGATAAGGGTGGGTTAGTGTTAAGGGGCATTAGGGTTAGGGTTAAAGTTACAGGGTTAGGGGTAGAAGAGGTTGGGTTAGCTTTTTGGGGAAAAGAAATTTAGGGTTAAGGGAAAAGAAAGAAATCCCATGAGTGATTCCTATTAGTATTAGATTTTTGGTTAGGGTTATGTGTGTGTGTGTGTGTGTGTGTGTGTGTGTGTGTGTGTGTGTGTGTGAGAGAGAGAGAGAGAGAGAGAGAGAAGGAGAAGAAAGGAAGGAAGGAAGTGAAGGCATGATTTTGATGGAGGAAATATGAAGAGGTTGATTGGGGTAAGGTAAAGATGAAAATGATATATTATTCACATAAAATTCATGATGTCCTTGTTACTAGATGAATAGTATTCTATTCTGTAAATGAACCACATTTTCTGTATTTTTTCCTCATTTGTGGGACATCTGGGTTGTTTTCAGCTTCTGGCTATCACAAATAAGGCTGCTATGAACATAGTGGAACACGTGCCCCTGTGGCATGGTCGGTCATCTTCATATGCCCACGGATGATATAGCTGGGTCTTCAGGTCGAGCTATTTCTAATTTTCTGAGGAATCTTCTGATTGATTTCCAGAGTGGTTGTACCAGTTTTAGACTAACGTTTCATATAACAAACATCAGTTTATTACTCCTAGAATGGCAAGCCACCTCAAGACAGATTAGGCAGTAAACAACACAAGTCTTAGCATTCAATATTGAGTGACTCAGATTCCAGCTCTGAGTCCCAGCCCAATGGTATGGTAGACAGCATCCTAGAACCTTCATCTGTAAAACTGACTAAAGAGCACATTACCTTTCAGGGATTACTGCAAAATTAGGGGTGAAATATGTAAAACTCTGCAGGCCTACTCTGTCCCTGTTACCTAATGGACACTAAATAAACAAACATTAGTTACTGTTTCTGTCACTGGTGTTAGCGTTATTAGAGAGCCTATGCAGGATAGGTGACATCGTAACTGTACACTGGTAAACTGTTTTGTTTTTTCACATCATTAGGAATAATAAGAGACTGAGACTAAGACAACTCTACTAATTAGCATCTTGTGTTGATTTCAATGATACCCCTTTCACTTGGTCTTGCTAACTCTGAACTTTGCTAATATTCAACCCACCTTTTTATCTGTTTTCAAAAACAAAAAAAAATCGTATAAAGTGCAATATTAAGGTGAGCTGACAACTGGTTTTTCTTTTTTAATTATTTATTTATTTTTAGTATGTGTGTGGAGATGTGGGGGCACCCTCAAAGACTAGAAGTGTGTGGTCCCCTGGAGCTGGAGTTAGAAGCAGTTGTGAACCTTCTAATGTGGGTGCGGGTAACCAGGCCTTGATCCTCTTCAATGGCACTCTGTGCTCTTAACCACTGAACCATCTCTCCAGCCCCTAAAACTGCTTCTCTTAGTGAAGAACGGAATACCTGTTTTAAAATTGTAGCACATTACCTGTTAAGGACTATCACAAACAACAGA
>NW_021604978.1:16192-20900 GCF_004785775.1 Grammomys surdaster
CAAACAACAGATGCTGTTAAAAAAAAAATACAGGTTGTGATTTAGCAATTAAGAGCAAGAAGAGATGTACAGTGTAACAGGCGTCCCTCTGTCCTCAGCCTTCTGTCAGATTTCCATCAGATGTAATGGAGGCAGCCCTCAGGTGGGGTGTTCTCAAAGATTGGACACCATATTGCCCACCAAGTTTGCAGAGCAAATACATGTTGTCCCATTTATTGTATATTCTTCAAGCCTGTGACTTTCCCTAAATGATTTTTACTGTTTGTTCTAATTTGTTTTCTAAGCTGTGATAAACATCACGATGAACACCAACTTAAGGGTTTTATTTATACTGTCTCACAGCTCATAGTCTATCATGAAGGGAGATCAGGGCAGTAACCCTGGCAAGCAGGAACCTGGAAGCAGGAATTATAACAGAGACCATGGAGGAATGCTGTTTACTTGCTTGCTCCCCATGGTTGGCTCAGCTTGTTTTTTTCATATGACCAAGGACTACCTACCCAGGGGTCACATTGCCCACAATTTGTTGGGCTTTCTCACATCAATAATTAGTCAAGAAAATTCCCTACATATTTGCCCACAGACCTGTCTGATGGAGGCCTTTTTTTCAGTTAAGAAGTTGTCTTTGAAGATGAGCCTTACTTGTGTAAGGTTGACAATAAAAGCAAAACAAAAAAGTCCAGCAACAAGAGAAAAGTCCAGCATGCTGTTTTCTGACATTTTATGTATTTCACTTCCCCTAGAAAGAGTGGGGCCCAAAAGCTTCTGAATCATGTTGGGCTGTAGTTAAGGACATTTACACAATCTTCTCCCATCTAATTTATCTCAGACATTTTATTCCAGGAAACCTTCCGAGGGCAGAGGGGAAAGTCCATTCACCCCTGTCATAGTCTACCCTGCCCTGCTGCACGTCAGCTCAGTGGCTGACCAGTGGCAAAGTTTTAGTGAAGGTCTTTTTTTTCATTATTTTAAAGTTCAGGGATACAGTGTTTCTGAACAGAAAAAGCTGCACCAAATAGCTTTGAGAACAGGTTTGATAATTTTTTAAAGAACATTTTTTTAATATTTATTTATCTTATGCATGAGTACACTGTAGCTGTCTTCAGACTCACCAGAAGAGGGAATTGGGTCCCCATTACAAATGGTTGTGACCCACCATGTGGTTTCTGGGAATTGAACTCAGGACCTCTGGAAGAGAAGTCATTGCTTCTAACCCCTAAGCCATTTCTCCAGCCCTTGATAATGTTTCTTAATGAATCTACCCTAAAATTACATGGTTTTCAAACTTGCTTGCTTTCAAAACTTAAACTGTTGTGAAGCCATTCAATAGTAACTAATATTTCACTCATGGTTTATCAAGCTGCTTGTGCATGTCTCATGCTGCCGTGTTGAAAAGAAGAAAAGATGTTTTTATTTCCATGAAAGTTGTAGTGAATACATTTTTTGAACTGAAATTTTAGTTCAAAAACTTCAAGGCAAGGGAAAAGGAGACTCATACCTTTCAAATTCTTTTTAATACTACAACTAAGGAGCTTTAGTTTAGAAATGGTTAACATATTCCAAGAAAAGAATCTGACGAGCTTCAATGAGTCTCCCCTAAGAAATGGGTAGTCCCATTAAAGTCATAGGTTCATGGATTTGTTTCAGCATTTTACAGTACCTGTCTGCATAAAAATACATTCTAGTGACAAAGTGTATGCCATTATCAGGTAAGTATTCGCAACTGAGTCATGTTTTGGCTGTAAAGTAAGCAAAAGAATTAAGAATCCTGTTGTAGCCAGGTGATGTGGTGCACATCTTTAATCCCAGCACTCTGGAAGAAGAGGCAGGTGGATCTCTCTAAGTTCGAGGCCACCATTGAGTTCCAGGATGTCAATGCTACACAGTGAAATCCTGTCTTGCAAACAAAAAAAAATCCTGATACAATAAAATATTTAATCAGGGACAGCAAGGTGGCTGAGCTAAAGCCATTTGCCACCAAGTCTAATGACCCGAGTTTACTTCCTGGGACACAAATGATGGAGAGAGAGAACTAACTTCCTCAACTTGTCTTCTGGTCTCAACATGCACTTCTGAGGTTTACACACGCGCGCACACACACACACACACAGAGAGAGAGAGAGAGAGAGAGAGAGAGAGAGACTCACACATGTATGCACACACAAGTGCAATTAAAATGGAGCATAGATCCATAGAAATAAGAAATGGATAACAAAATACATGAAATAAAGAGAAGATTCAACATAAAAAAGAATAGCAAGGAATGAGTAAAAGCAATGTTTGAAGAAACTATGTCTTAATATTTCAGACTTCAAACAAAACATGAGTCATTTAAAGCTGCTTTTATCAGAGAAATAAAATATCAAATTCAAAGAGAAACTTCAGAAGCTTTAAATTAGAAAAAATACATCGCTTATTTATTAAAAGGCTCCAAGTATCTATTATAAAATATGGAAAGCAGAATATAATGGGACACCTAAGGGAAGAATAACAGCTAACCTGAATGTATTCATTGATAGACAATCTTTCAATTGCCTTTTTATCTTAAGTCCCTTTCTATTCTCTACTTTACTTTTAGTAATATTTTTATTTTACCTTATTCAGCAGGGATTTGTCCCCATTATCTTTTTAAATAGACCCACACTTGGGGGCTGGAAAAATGACTAAAAAGTCAAGAGCAGTTGTTCATTTTTCAGAGAACCTGTGTTCTGTTCTCAGCATCGAAGTCAAGAAGTTTGTCCGTGTGATGATCAATGACCACATCCTGGTCTGGTATGAGAAGACAATATTGGTTTTCCTCCCTTAAAGTTTATTCATTAGGAAGAAGCATCTAATGTCAAGTCACTACAAAGATTCACAATGTAGAATGTTATCACAACTGAATTACCTTGGACACTTAACTCTGGAAACACTTTCAATAATGTCAGTTTAGGATGCTAATAGAGGTCACTCGGGAAATCATTTAAAAAAAAAAAGAAAATCCACTTGAGGAAGGGTTAATAATCAGTATAAGGACCTCACATTGGAACAGTTGAGTGTCACTGTACACCGACAAAACATCAATTAAGAAAGGGGTAATTGTTCAAATTCTGAAGGTTATGATAGGATCAATGAAAAAATCATCTTTCTTAGTCAATCATAAGATAGAAGCTTATGATTTGAGTTCATTTTCCAGTCAATGAAAGCTTGTAGTTTGAACTTGTTTACTAGTTGGCATGGCCACAGCCTTCAATAGGTCAGAATCAAAAGTCATGCACTTTAGAATACTTGTAATGGCTCAGCATTGACAGTAGGAATTATAAAAATACCTATAGCCAATAGTCACATGAAGAGTTAATATAAAACTGAGGGGAAAGTAGAAAATTTAGTATTATTGAATGAATACAGTATTGCATTGCTTTATGATACAGTGTAGCTAAATCAGTAAATATATGTATTAATGTTGTTGAGTTAAACACTACAAAATAAAATAACTTTAAAGTATTTATTTACTTGTGTGGGTTCATGCACACATGTGAGTACCACAGTGTACATGTAGAGACAGAGGACAACATTCAGACATTAGCTCTCTCCTTCCACCATATCTATTCTGGGGCTAAAACTCAGATCATCAACCCACTGAGACATCTCACTGGCCCTAAATAAATTACTTAAATCTATATTCATATCCCTCAAAGTTTCTGTACTCAAGTTGACTAGAAAACATAACAGAAGATACTGTCTTAGTTCATTTTCTGTAATTATAACCACATGCCACAGCCTGGGTCATTTTTTAAACAAAATAGATTTGTTGGGCCCATGATCTGTGGAGACTGGGAGTTTCAAGAACACAGCAACAGTATCTGATAAGGGCCCTCTTGCTACATCATAACATGATGAGGGCATCACCTAGTAAGACAGAGCAAATGTGATAATGAGGTTTCACTACTTGTCCTTATAAAGCCACATGTGCCATCATGGGGATTCTATTCATGATCATCTCTAAACTCAAGTTACTGGGCAGATATTGACAACACTGAGCAAGGTCTGGAGAGATGGCTCAGCAGTTAAGAGCACTGACTGGCCTTCCAAAGGTCTGGAGTTCAATTCCCAGCAACCCCATGGTGGCTCTCAACCATCTGTAAAGGGATCTGATGTCCCCTTCTGGTGTGTCTGAAGACAATGACAGTGTACTAACGTACATAAAATAAATAAAATCTTAAAAAGAAAAACGCTGAGCAAAAGCTCTGATTCTTAACACACAGTAATGCTTTGAATAGAATAAAATCTTGCTTCATCATATCACAAATAGGCTGACCTATGAGCAGAAGAAGTGGATTCCACCTTTCTTCCTATGTCCTCCCTTGAAAAGTACTATTGTGTCTATGAGTAATGGGTACTTGCTGTGGACAGAAGGGGAGAGATGGGTCAGGTTTATGTTGGATGCTGCTTAATGTACTTCCTGTAGGTAGCCTCTCAACAGAGATCTTCAGAAAGAAGTTAAAAAGCAGAGAGCAATGAAGGTTATTATCTCTGAGTTTTGCCTTCTTTCTTCTCTGAACAACTCTTGTCATAGAAGAGGCTAATTAAGAGACAAGACGGGAGGGCTCTGGGTAATCACTGTTTGACTCTGAGCCACCTCCCCCACACTGGCCCTGTCTAACCATACATGGGCCAGACTCATCTGTTTTAATGAATCTTCCCCTAGATTCTGATTATCACCTTGAAA
>NW_021604979.1:0-16611 GCF_004785775.1 Grammomys surdaster
TATCAACACTGAAAATTGTTTGGTTACAGGAGACAAATGCCTGCCACCCACAATGGGTGATAAAGAAAGCTGAGGTGGGTACTGTCAGGGAGAGGCGGTCAGAGGAGTCCTGAGAACATAAGGCCATGGCCAGGAGCACAGTTCTTTCCCTGGCACTACTGTCAGATAGCCACTGAAGCTGAAAAACAAAACCAAAACCAAAAACACCAAAGCCATGCCAGTGATGTGCAGTGATGCCCTTGCATAAATTGGCATAGGTTAGACCCTCTGTGACTCTTGATGGTTTCATTTTGTCCTCATGTAACAACCACAAAACCCAGTCACAGTAAAGACTTGGTGTTTGAAATGCCTGCTTTGACCTTGCCATCACCTGCCTTAAGGGATGGAAAAAGTAATATTCTGAAATCCTTGATGTTCAAGCATTGTGATAATCATGGAAATTCTTTTGCTTCCCTGTGATTCCAGTTCCTGTGCTCAAATTGCTAGGAAGGCCAGCTCAGGCCACCCCTGACAGGAAGCTCAACATCCCCTTCCCAGGACTTACTCCACATTCCCCAAGACCACCTCCTTCGTCCTTCATTACTCTCAGATGAAAGGCCAGCTACTTTCTTCCTCTCTCTAGTTTCTGTCACCTCCATCTCTGCTCTTCCAAAAAGTCTCCTCAGTCGGGAAATCATGTCTACGGACATATGCTGTAGACACTGACTGAGAGAGCTCAGTGCACTTGTTGTCACTACAACACTGGTGATATCACAAGGGATGCCAAGAACTCTCCAGGAAACAATGGAATGTCCAAAGAAGAGGCTGCTGATGTCATGGGGAACACCCTTTGCCTCCAAGTTAATTTTCTCCCTGTACAGTTAGGAAGCTGAGGCTTCCTTTCAAGAGTTTTTCCTGGGTCACAGACATTGGGCACCTCCACTTTCCAAAGCCACAATTTGCTCTAGACTTGATCAGAAACACCTAAGTCACTTTTTTTTTCTGAATTTACCTGAGTGTTTCTTTGCCCAGAAATGTCTCATTCTACCTCAAGCTTTCATAATTCAGCAATATTAGCCATTAAAATCTGCTGAAATCACATCAGGAAGAATGTGGTGGAGGAAAGATCTCCTGTCTCATCATGTATAGGTGCTTGAAATCACATCCAGGAAGAGCCTGCAGGGCAGGTGGCAAAACTAGTGTGCATTAGGGGGTGCACTCATGAAGCTGTGTGCTTAGTATTTGAATGTTACCCCAAGGGGCCTTAGAAGGGAGAGGTGCAGTTATCAGGTGATCACAACAGTCTGGAGATCTGTTGACAGAAGAAGATCAATATTGTAGCCACCAATGAAAAACCCTTAGGCTGGATGAGGGACTCTGCTCTCATTGCCAAAATCACCAAAGCAGGATCCCTCACAGGCCTCTCTGGGCTATACCATGAAATTCTCTCTGAAAAAACAAAAAAGTCAGTAGTGGTGGGGGGGGCAGGCACAATGTGTAGGACAATACTATAGCCATAGCTGAGTTGACAGAGCAAGTCCTTTGCATCCTGTGTTCTGGTTCTGGTTCCTGAGTCACCCCACAAACTGCACAAACACCAATCTCAGTCAAACCCTGATGGTTTATTGAGTGCATACACTATTGATCAGAAACATAGCTCATATTTTGGGGGCTGAGCTATTGCCCCAATCACGTTTGTCAACTTATAAAGGAAAAAAACCCAAAAAACAAAAACAAAAAAACTAAAGTAGGTCATAAGAAGGTGCAGGAAGTTACTGTCCAATGGTTAGTTCTAACCAGGCAACAGTAGATATAACAGTATATATGGACCCTTAATTTGATGGGCCCTATGTAAGTCTTTGTGAAAAAATGAAGATTAACAAATGTCATACAGAACATTACAGGATGTAACCATCCTGACCTACATTGCTCTGCTCAATTTATTTCTATGTGTCATTTAGTAGTCATTTTAAAGCAAAATCTGAAATAGGTGGCAGAGATGGAAAAAAATGGCTGTAGGCACACTGTGGGATACTCACCTCACCATTATAAAACCAATCTCTCCCAGTGACTAGTGTTGTCCTCAAAGTCCTTGAAGGCCCCACTTGTAAGCCTAGCTATTGGAAAGTGGAAGCAGGTATCTCTGATCTCAAGGTTAACCTAGAATTCCAAGTAGAGGACAACATGAGGTACATGAGTCCCTGTTTCTGAAACCAACTCTGAAACACACCCTACATCCAAGGCCATACCTACCAATCCTTGTGTATTATGAAAAACTTAACCATTCTCTCCCTGCCAGTCTTTCTTTCTGAGAAGATAGAGTAGAAGCAGAAATGATCTTTCTATTCTAAGGACCTTGTTCTATCTATACTTTATAACATTGTCTGCACAACGGAGTAATATCCACTGCTGCTAGCACACTCTTCCTATGACAATCTCTAGCTTCTCTGAGTATTGAATTGGTGGAGAAACCAGCATCACTGAGTAGAAGGAAACCAGCACTGTTTTCCTGCATCTGTGGTCCTAAACCTGGCTCCAAGGCAGATGGGAGCACACCTTGTGATCCTCTGCAGGGACAGAATGAGGTGAAATGGGCACTGAGCAGACTGAACACCATTGCTTATCCCCTCATTTCAGGTAACAAACACAATCTCTGTTCCCCGTCTTTGGAGCATCAGATGAGGCCATGGACTATGTCTGATCATGGTTATGTCATGCAGTCATCATGAAAATAGAAAGCAGAAAATGAAAAGCTAAATGACTTCACTCCAAATAGTTCAATATTGATTATGATTATTTCTTATTGATATTTTTGACTTTATTCTTATTAACCGTAGTGGCTTAATGTGCCAGCTCAATTGAAAAGCGGAGCTATAAGATAAAAGCCTTACAAGGAAGTTAGAGAGACACATAAACAAGAATAAGAACAATAGTCAGATACAGCCAGAAGAATTTTGACAAGGGCCTAACACACCATCCCATAAGGAACCTGAAATTGGGGGCTAAAGATTGTTCAAAAAACTACCTTAGTTTATCCAGTTGTGGCATATCACCCTACAAAGAACTTTGCTGGTTATGGAAACGTTAAATGGAATCCTTTAATGAATGTTAGATTATAGTAGACTTAAGAAAGCCATAGCTTTTTGTAGCATATATTCATTCTATGTCAAACAGATGGCAAATTCGATGACACTCAGAACAGAATTATTCCACAAGACTGGAAATGTTTGACAATAGCTATATTGGAAGCTCGTTTTCATTTTCATGATAAAAATTGCATAAAGAGGAACCTATGACTACCAAACAATAAATTGGGCAAGTGGCCTTGATATGTCCCAGGATGGATTGCTAGGTAAAGGTGAATATACTGAGTTATAAAACCAGATTGTACTGGATGATCAACTCTAGGCTCTCTGTCATTTCTCAGTGTTCAGTGCTTCAGATAAATGGGATGAATTCTCAGAAAAAGAGGTTCAAGTCTCTTACTAAAATTACATAACTCACAAAGAATTACGTTACTGATTATTTGCAAAGATTGAGCTTAGTCCCAGTTAGAATATTATAAAATTTAAAAATCTGAAATCTATGGATCTAAGTTTGTCTTTTGCATGTACTAATTCAGAATGTGAGAAGGGGATTGGACATTAAATGCAAAGTGAGAACTAATAACTGAATGGATTAGAGATACAACTGATATTGGATCTCACATTTATGATGCCAATTAGATAGGAGAAGTGATTTCTAAAACTCTGAAGGAAAATCAAACTGTCAGATGTTTTTATAATGATCAGCAAGGGCATTTGGATGAATATTTTACTATTGCTCTGTATTTTAATTCAAAACCATGTATAAGGATAACTCCACAAGTTTCTTTATTGCACCTGATTGTTTTAGCTCTCCTGGGGGAGGTCATTTGAGTATGTTTGGACCAAGGACTGGCACTATTAAGAGTTGAGGTCTTGTTGAAATAGATCGGCTTTATTGGCTGAAGGGTGTCACCATGGGGTTAGGGACAGAGACCTCCCTCTGGCTACCCTTGAGACAGCCTTTTAGAATTCACAACAAGATGTAGAACTATCAACTCCTCCAAGGTCATTCTCATCTGGATAATGCCAGGCTTCATGCCATGATGATAATGGTTAGAAACTCTGAACCTGTAAGCCAGCCCAATACAGGTTGTCCTGTTTAAAAGTAGGTTTGTTCATACTGTCTCTTCACCCCGATGGAAATCCTAAGAGAGATGTTGGTGTCATTAGTGGGTATTGCTGTAATAGGCCTGATTGTGTGTTTGTTAGGTAGAATGTGGAGTTGGGTACTTTGGATTTGGAGTGTGGTGCAATGCTTTCAGTTGTGCTTTTGGGCCATCCTAGTAGGAATATGGAAGATATCTATGCTGAGAGTGATTTAAATTGTAGCAGCCTTTCTCAAGGGATTTGAGAGGAGAAGGCCATTAGTATAAGGGCTGGAGTCAGTGTTTGTCATATTTTGGTGAACAATATGGCTGCTTTTTGCCCTTGACAGAGAGATTGAGGAGGCCAATGCTACTGTGATCAAAATCAGATTAATCATGTTAACAAAGAAGTCTAACATAAGACCTGCAAGTACTACATTCTCTGGGTTATTCTCATGAAGAGTGTCTTGATGAAGATTAGCAAGCTGTTAGTGGAAAAAGAAATGAAGTTCAAGTAATAAAGGAGCACTAGGAAGAGAAAAGGAGCTGACTGCCATGCTGAAAGGAATAACCAGATCAAGGGGGTGATGATCTCATGGAAAGATCCCATACAGCTACGCTTGTTATTTGTATTTGCAGTTCAACACGGAATAGTTATGTCGTATTTGGTGCTTTAAGCCAGTTACTGTTTTAATTTAGACTTTAAATGTAGAATGAAAACTTTCCAGCATGAGAGTGCACGCTAGTCATCCAGAAAGTGAGGCTAGAAGCACAGGCTTTTGATCCAGATCTTGAAGAATAGTGGCCATGGAAACCTTTTGTGTCAGGCCTGGTGGAACACACCAGGAGACAGGCAATGAGATCTCTGAATTCAAGGCCAGGCTAGAACAGAGAGGGATTCAGGTGTACAAAATGAAGGTCCAGGTATATTTGACCATACCATTAATCCCAGCACTCAGGAGACAGAGTCATGCAGATCTCTGAGTTCAAGGTCAGTCTGCAAAGCATATTTCAGGACAGCCATGTATAGGCAGTGAATGAAATCACTTCAAACATAAATCAGGTAATGATATAAAAGAACAAGGGAGCATGGTCTAGTTCCAGCAGGAAGAAGAACTCAGCAGCTTCAGCCACATGGCTCAGGTATTAGAGTGAAGACTAGAAGGGGTTACTAGAACAATTGATTCTATTTAGCAAGATAAAAGAAATTAGCAGTGATCACTAGGAGATGAGAACCATCGAGGGTAAAAGCTTCTAGGAGTGTTTGCGGAGAGAACAGAGAAACTGTGTTCCACAGATAGTAAAGGATGTACTTCTACTATAGCTAGACTCTGTATGTGTAAGAATGACCCAGTGGTACTGGTGTTGAGGTGTGAAAGGGACATGGGAGGCATCTGAGGACTGACATTGGTAGAAGCCTGAGAATGTTATGGTTGAAGGTGAAGTCTCAATTGCAGTTGCTGTCCTAGTGCAGAAGTGGTCATGCAATGAAATAGAGATTTTGCACAATGAGGAAAGCCTGTGGGAGGATATATGTTAAGCCTAGTTATAGCAGAAGACACCAGCATTTAAGAGAGGGCAGTTCTATGCAATGATTACCAAGGACATGAAGGTGTAGCCATTTTAATATCTAACCAAAGAAACTGGAAAATAGAACTAAATGTAAGAATTTGGGAAGATAATTATTTGCTTATCAAAGAAAACATCTGTCAAGATGATATTTCAATTCTTAACATCTATGACACAAGCACAAGAACACACATTTCTGTAAAGGGAACAGTACTGCTGCTTAAATCACCTAGAGACACTCACACAGGACATTGGGATACTTCAATACTCCAATTTCCCAAATGGACATGTCATCTAGACAAGGACTAAACACAGAAATACTGGATCCAAGAAAGGTTATAAACCAAAGGCCTAACCAGATATTTATGAAACATTTTAACCAAACTAAAAAGAATATAACCTCTATTCACCTGGTGGAACTTTTGCAAAAATTGATCTCATAATCAGAGAAAAAAAACAAGTCACAACAGATACAAAAATTTATATCACTTCCTGAATTTTATAAGGTCGCCACTCTGTACAGCTCTATACGACAGACAACAGAAAGTCTATAAACTCATGGAAATTGAACAACTGTAGATTCAAGAATGAATGAATATTTTATCATTTGAAGATGATATGATAGTATTCATAAGTGACCCAATGAAAGTTCACCAGGGAACTCCTACGGCTTATAAACACTTGGACAATTCTAGGAAAATAAAAAATAATAATAATCACTAGATCTCTGATATTCAAATGGCAATTGAACCAAGAAATCAAGGAAACAATACCTTTTACAATAGCCTCAAATAATATAAAGTATCCTGGGAAAAATCAAACCAACCAGCAAAAGACTTGTATGATATAAAACCTCATCTTTGAACTGAGCAATTAACAAAGATATCAGAAGATGGAAAATCTCTGATGCTCATGGATCAAAGATTTCAAAATAAAGACAGATGCACTGGATCTGCTAGATGAGTAGTTGGGGAATAGCCTTTAACTCATTGGAACAGGAGAATTTTTGAACAGAGCATGAAGAGCTCAGGCACTCAAAACTACAAGCTATAAATAGTACCTCATGAGAAAGGAAAGCTTCTATAAGGACACCATCAGTTGGATAAAGCAGCATCCTTCAAGATAGGACTTGATTTTTACCAACTCTGGAGAGAGAAAAAGAATGCTTGTATTCAAAATATATGGAGAACTCAGGAAAATTTTTATGTAAAGAGTAAGTGATTCTGTTGAAAATGGTGTAAACTTCTAAACAGGGAATTCTCAAGAGAAGATTCTCAAATGTCTAAAAATTTATTTGGGGGGATTCTTTTCTGCTCTGCATTCAGATACTCTTTTCTATGCTCCAACATCTGGATGCAGACTTTATGTTTGATAAAAATTATTTTCCATCACACTTGATTGGTTAGGAAAACAATTGATCAGTCAATTTACTGGACAGAACAGAATAGAGAGGGAGCTCCAAATTCAGTCCTGGAGTGGATTGGATTTCCAGGGTTCCCAGAAGACATGGGGGTGTAAAAGAGAAGGACCTCTAGGAGGAGAATACTGTAGAGAAGTCACATGAAGAGAAAAGGGAGTATTTCCATGAGGTCAAGATGAGAGAGCAGCTATAGGCCAGAGTGAGCATGTAATTGGCAACTTGACTATTAGCAGTTTGGTTGAGTGACAATAAGACAGATGTTACGAAGGTGTTAGGCCTTGCAGCTTGTTAATAGAAAATACCAGATCTCCAAGTCTTTTTATTTTTCATGTTTTTTAAAAATTATTTTATTTTTTATTGGATATTTTCTTTATTTACATTTCAAATGTTTTTTCCTTTCCAGGTCTCTGTTTCAGACACCTCCATTTCAAACCACCTCCCTCTCACTCTATGATGGTGCTCTTCTACCCACCAATCCACTTCATTCTTCCCTCTCTTGAATTCCGTTACACTGGAGCATCAAACACCTCCAGGCCCAAGGGGCTTCTTCTCCAATTATGACCAACAATGCCATCCTCTGCTACATATGTGGCCAGAGCCACGGATCCCTCCATGTGAATCATTTGGTTGGTTGTCCCGTGCCTTTGAGCTCCTTGGAATCCAGCAAGTTGACACTGTTGCTCCCTCCATGGGGCTGCAAACCCCCTCAGCTGCTTCAGTCCCTTCTCCAATACCTCCACCTGGGAACTAGCACTCAGTTCAATGGTTGACTGAGAGCAACCACTTCAGGATTTGTCAGGCTCGGACAGAGCCTCTCAGGGGACATCTATATCAGGCCTCTATCAGCAAGCACTTCCCAGTATCCACAATAGTGTCCAGGTATAAGAAATGGATCTCCCGGTGGAGCAATCTCTGAACAGTCTTAACTTCAGTCTCCGATCCACCTGTTGTCTCCGTTTTTCCTCATGTGAGTACTTTGCTCACCCTCCTAAGAAGCAATGAGATATACACATTTTCATATTCCTTCTTCTTGGGCTTCATATCGTCTGAGTATTGATTCTGAGAGAGAAAATGGATTAGAACTGACATAAAAATCCTCTGCAGTTATTTGGAAAAAAAGGGGCCATAGACCACCCCCTCAAATATTTACTTCTACAGACACACCACTCTGAGGTTAAATGGCTAGTTCAGAGTGATTCCCTATTAGATATCCTGTGTATGAACTATTTACATTATGATTCCTAACAGTAGCAAAATTACAGCTAAGAAGTAAGAGTAAAACAATTTTAAAGTTGGGAGTTACCACAACATAAGAAACTATATTAGATAAACGGTCACAGCATTCGGAATGTTGAGAGACAGAGATTTAGAAGATCTTTTGGATTTTACTGGGAGGAAGAAGTTAAGTAGATTTTATCAGCTGAGCAGGGACAGGTGGAGATGTGATGGAGAAGGAGGCTCATGCAAGTGGTGAGATAAGGCAGAGATAGCTAGAATTGGGGAACCATTTGGGGGATTGTAAACCTAACACAGTGGAAATGATACTGGAAAGTGTGATGGTGTTCCTAATGAGGAGTTTTAGTATTGGGGAATACAGAGTCTCAACTGGTCATCTCTTCCAGTCATGAAAAGCTTCCAGTGGGAGAACTTATTTGCATTTATTTGAGTTTTTGGCATATGGTCCCATGGAGATCATCCAACACCTCAGGCTTGTGCTGAGAAAAGGAATGCTATCTGCAAAACGACAGTGGACCCATCGCTGGTGACAATAACCACACAATTCACTGAACATGGAAAAGTCAGCTGGTGCCTACATAGAGGCTTTTCCCTAAATTCCAGGTTTTTTGTGAGGGATAATACCCTGCAGGCTATTAAAAGAGAAACAGACAACTCAGTAAGAAAATCTTTGACCTACAGTATGTTTTGCCTAGGCAATCTGTCTATGCTAGGGCAATGGTGACCCAGAATTTTGAAGAGTAGCCAACCAATGACTGTTTTGACTTATAGCCTATTCTACTAGATTGAACCCATTTCTAACAGTACTCAGGGAACTAAGAATCAGAGCCTAGGTAGCCTAGAGACCCAGAGTAGAAGAAAACATTGATGACCTTAAAAAAAAAACTCAAATAATTTGTAAAGAAATTCAGTTGTGATTAAACATCAGGGTCTTATCTATTCATCATCAGAAGAGTTCCTCTAGCAGCAGATGTGAACAGATGCACAGACCCACAACCAGATATTTTGCAGAGATTTTCTCTAAATTGGAACTCTTATCACTTCCTTCTACTCAGAGCTCAGGGATTATAGCAAGGCTTTTGAGGTCCTATTGGAATTTTACAAATAATGACACAGAGACATCTATATAGTTTAATGCTGTTGGCTTTTTGCTGGGGCAATGTCTCAGCTAGCCCTCTCCACTTAACCCAACTTCTTCCCTGATGTTTCCCTACCACTGATCCTCTCTCCATGGCTCTCACTGTTTCCCTCCATGCTTCAGTCACCTCCATAAGATACTCCTGTAGAACAGGAGACACAATGATGATAAAAGGGGACAAAGGGGACAAAGGACGCCTGGGCAACTAGGCTCTCTGAACTAACTAAACAATGGCCATAGGAACTCATCCAGACTGAAACTCAAATACCAGGCCAACATGGGACTACACCAGATATTCTAAAGCTTTGTTTTAGCTATTAGCTTAATATCTTTATGGGACACTTAACAAGTGGTTCACTGACACTTGTGCCTGTTCTAGAAACCCTTTATCTCCTGCTGGGTTAGTGTGTTCAACTTCAGTATCATAACTTTTACTTCATCTTACTATAATTTATTTTGTCACACTTGGAAGCTCATTCTTTGGAGTCTGTTCTTTTCTCATAAAAGGCAGAAAGGGATGGATCAGGAAAGTAGAGGAGGTGGGGAGGAACTGATAGGAGGAAGGTAGGGCAAGCTATAATCAGGATATGTGGTATGAGAAAAGAATTGATTTTCAACAAAAGAAAAATATCCTACCAACTTCCAACAAAGATCTATTATTACTTCACAAGTTGTGCATGTTGTTGTTTTTCTTTTCATTTTCTTCCCCACCCTAGTGGTCAGTGAATATCTGACCTAATCATTACTTATTCAGGCAAATTGAAATGTTTCAGTAATGTGGGAACCAAAAGGATTTTGACCATTACTGGAAATTACTCCATTTTAAATAGATAGGTATATGGAGAATTACTGGGATGATATTATATAACGAGTAAGAATTTTATGAAAATTAATACAAACTAAGGAGTGGGTATGTTGAAGATCAACCTAGTAGTGAGAATAAAACAAGGAATGTACATCCACTATAGTGAACTTTAAAGGCACTGAAATAAAATATATTTAAGAAGACAAAAGAAGATGCAGTGATCTCCTGCAGTCATAGTGTCTGAATTAAGCCTTTCAAATGATTATAATATTGAAAGTGATCAATACAAATTCAATACCATCCACATCAAATTTCCAATGATATTCTTCATAGAATTTGAATTACTTTCATTATTTGAAAACATTTTTCAAACTTTAAGATGTTAGGTTAAGTAATACTAAGCCGTATTGATTAATTCCTACTATTGGAGACAATTGCTCGGCAGTCTTGTCAAACAATGTTTTATGTTGATGAGTCTTCACTACATGGCCAGAGCTTAGGAATCTCCTGGTCTAGTTCAAGATTTGATTAAAGATTGGCTAATTCTTCTTTGGTAATAAGTCTTTCCTTTGAAAATAGTATTTATCTATTTTGTAGTTGTTGTTGTTGTTGTTGGTGGTGGTGGTGGTGGTGGTGGTGGTGGTGGTTTGAGTTTTGGTGTTTTACTCTTAAATCCTACAGACCAGAATTCCACTGACATTTAATGATTTATATCATTGATATTGTCTGCCCCTAGATCATTGGCAGGGTGACAGTTGTGTCTCATGTGACTCAGAAGGTGTCAGAAAGAGAGAGGCTATATCTAAGCTCAGTGTTGTGGTCTGAGATCATCTGAAGAATGAAGAGTATAACACAGGGCTGAAGGAGCTGAAGGGGTTCTCAACCCCATAGGAAGAACAACAATATTAATCAACCAGACCCACTACCCCCAGATATTCCAGGGACTAAACCAGCAACCAAAAAGTACACATGGAGGGAATCATGGCTCCAGCTACATATGTAGCAGAAGATTCTCTTGTGGGGAAATCAGTAGGAGAGGCCCTTGGTCCTGTGAAGGCTCCTTATCCCAGTGTAGGGGAATGCCAGGGAGGGTAGGCTGCAGTGAGTGGTTGGGTGGGGAACAGCCTCATAGAAACAGGGGTAGGAGACATGGTATATAGGGATTTTGTGGTGGGTGGGAAAACTGTAATGGGGATAATATTTCAAATGTAAATTAGGAAAGTATCCAAGAGGGGGGAGAATAGAAAACACATTTTAAAAAGTGATCCTGAAATGACCTAGTCCTGTGTAAGTCTAGATTGAATACAGTGGTGAGAAGCAAGCTGGAAACTAGTCAATGCGGCCTGTGATATTGGACCATGGTTAGAAATGAGCCTTAGACAGAAAACTTCTGAATGGGGCAACATAGGCAGGTGCAGGCAAGGAGAAATTGGGAGAGAACCACCAGTCCAGAGACAGGCAGCCTAGACAGAGTTGTAGCCTGAGATGATCATCAGTCTGGCTGAAGGTTCAGCAACAGACCCAAAGGGGGCCCCAGATTAAGAGGAGAATCGGAGGAAAGACACTGTTGCTGAGGATATAGTGTGCTCACAAAAAGGGTTGTATCATGACTGCCCTCTGAAAGACCAAACAAGCACCCTGAAGTATCAGTTACAGATCTTTACACTCAACCAGTGAACAGAAGCTGCTGACCACTGTAGTTGACTTAGTGAAAAGCTGGAAGAAGCTGAGGAGTAGGGTTACCTTGTAGGAGGACAAGCAGTATCATATAGCCTGGACCCCAGCGATCTCTCAGACCTGGACCACCAATGAGTTACTATAAACAAGCTGATATGAGGCCTCCAACACATATACAAAAAGTGGACTGCCAGGTATTGATTCAGTCATAAAAGGTGCACCTAACCCTCAAAGACCCCAAGGAATGGGGAGGTTTGGTGGAGTAGAATTTTGGGGGGAGATTGGGGAACATTTCAGGGAGACAGATGGAGAGGAGGACAGTAAGTTAAAGAATCAGAGGGTGAACATGGAAAGGGATAAAATCTGGAGTGTAAAAGGAAGATTAAATAAAATTAAAAAGAGTCAAGAGTTACAGATAAACTTTTTATTCATAAGAAATAATTTTAAAAAACAATTTTAGTATGAAGGTTTACATAAACTTCAAAAATTTTAGCAAAATAAAAGTCAATAACAAAAACACATAATATCTAAATAACATAAGAAAAAACAAAACCATGCAAATCAAAATTTCAACCAAAAGTCTTAACAGAAAAAATTGTGAAGGGACATTCCCTCACGGCACATTTAGCAGAACAAACTACAGTCAGTTTCTTATTTTCAGCACTTGCTGGTACTGTAGTCACCTCAGTTCTCTCTCAAGAGGTCACACAGGAAAGAGAAAAAGACCCTGAATCTGTCTGGCTGTCTCACTGGCTGCATAATTTGGGCCCATCCACACTGTGGAAATGATCTATGAGGAAGGAGATTCATCCAAAGAAGTCTGTGGTTGTTGAGGAGGGAGCTCAGCAGGGGGCTCCTGAGGTGGCAACTCATTCTGCAGGAGGCTCTCTTCCTGGGATGTGTCCAATTCCAGCTCTCTTGCAGTTTCTGAGACCTGGGAGAGGAAGGCAGTTATTAAGACACAAGGTTGGTGGGGACATGCATGTCAGATGTCAGCTGCTGCCTCCCACCACCTCAACTAGACATCAAAACTGATCTTTTAACTAAAAAGCTTGCTGCTAAATGTACAAGCAGGGCAAAATTTCAAGCAAAACTCACAAACACATGGGCTGACAAGCTGCCACTCAGACTTCTATCAGTGCAAACCATGAACTGGGCAATGGGGAGAGAACTGATTGAGTTGCAGGGAGAAAGGAGAAGGCCACATGCCACCCAGACAACTGACAATGAGAAGCTCTCATCTGATATTTGCATTTGGCTTTACTCTCTGCAAGGTTATTTTTACCTGAGAGGACACATGACCCCTGCACAACTCCTGTCACAAGACCTAGAACTTTCTCAAACCTCTGCATACCAACCCACCTATTATAAGATCATGCAAGTGTGTGATGTGTAATTCACCTGTTACCCTTACTAGACTGTCGCTGTAAGAAGAGTAGCAAGATAGACTTGTCAATAATTCAGTGTCTCCCAAGAGTTGAACTACTGAGAATACTTGTGCATAGACAGAGTAATGAAGAACTAAAGTCCGTGAAGTGGGTGGCTGGTTGGGGGTGTGGATTTGAAAGACGGTGGATCAACGCAAAGATGGATTCAATGGGCAAATGATATCAGACAGTATTAGTCTGAATAAGGTGCTTATCCGTACCTTATCCTGCTGTTGTTGATTTGGGAGATTGTTGGTCTTCTGCTGTTCATCTTCAACATTCAGGTTCAACTCAGTCAAGTACTGTTGGAGAAGGTACGAATCAGCCTGTACTTCCTTGCAATCCTGCCTCACTTTGACCAATGACTTCTTTACAACAGAGGACTGCAACAGGAGCCGACTTTGCAGGTTTCTGGAAACACACTAAGGTTATTAAGATCCTGCAACCTCCTCCTCCCATTCCTACTTATAGGTTCCATTACCCCACCAGGACCCAGGTTCCCATGAAGACATAGTACAGTATATTTCAATATATCCATGACACTGCACAAACAGCAAACAGCCAATGCAGGTAAGAATTAATCATGTCTGTAGCCCAAACACAAATAAGGCTCCATGTCTCCCCAAAAGAAAGAGGTATCACCATCTATCTGCCTCTCCAAAGAAAGAGGAATCTCCAGGGCAGCCCAGTGTATTGCAGCAACATCAAGTAGTAGGTTGCAAATACCCTCATTGGAGGTCAGGAGAACTAAGAGGAGGGCATTCTATCCATGTGTTCCATCACACTCACATCTGTAAAACCCTGACTGAGCCCCATAGGTCCAGTTATGCAAAAGAACCCTCTCATTTTGTTATCTTAGAGGCTCCTGAGGATGCCCAGATAACCCTGGGAGGACTAAGGTTCTCTTACAGATTGAAGAAAACTGAGTCCAAAAGGCCCAAGGTACACTGAAGGCTAAAAAGCAGAAGGGATAGAACCAGACCTGGAGACCCTCCATTCCAGTTCAAAGGAATGCAGAAATGGCCATTGTACAAGTGGTAGCCTCCATGACCTGCACTTACCTATAGAAGTTAATCTCCTTCTTGTGCTCCTGGACGTTCTCACAGAACTCAGTGTTCTCCATCTCTAATTTGTTCAGAAATGACATGACCGTCTTCTCCTTTAACTTCAGTTTTTCATACAGTGGATTTTGCCTGTAATAGGGTCTGGCCCCAGTAAGACAGAACACCATGAACATGGCTTTTAGGAACACATGAACTCAGGCTGGGTCCTGTCCTACCCTACTCCTGGAAGGCCAATTCCTTCATTCTACATACGGGGATCTTCTCCAGCTTTGGAAACTTGTTATCCTGGCCCAGGACAGCAGAAGTTTGGCATCCAGATGGAGGGTGCCCTGGCTCCCTGTGTCCACTCAGCTGGCCTGAACTGGAGGTCTAGCAGCTTATGCTCTAAAGAGACTAGGCCACAGGTCCTTGCCCACCAGAAACCTGTGATTATATATTTCCTAATTTCAAAACAGGGACTCTAAATCCTCCATAACTAATAGTGTGGAGACATTCATTGCACATAATTCTGGAGATGAGACCAGTCATCAACACAGTTTTCTAGTCTGTCAAAGAGATACAAATGTACAGACAAATGGCACCACAGAGGCAATGAGAGTGCTGTTTACATGAGCAGATCCCAGACCTCAGGAGTCACATCACCTTTAAACTGTTATACAGGTCAAGTCACAGGCCAAAACACAGAACCCTAGTTCCCAAAGAGTGGAAGGAAATACACACCTAGTATATGTCTGCACATACATATGCATGTGTACACACACAAGCACACACACAAGGAAAAGTAAAAGGAAACAGAATCAGAGAATGAGAAAGAGAGAGATACAGCAATGGAGAGAGAACAATCAGAATTTGAAGAAATTCATTCAGCATTCCTGTCTCAGAGTATAAGGCACACAGTCAAAGGCATAATCTTCAGGCCTCCTAGTCAAGCACTGAGGTGAACAGTGTGGGGCCAGCTGCTTCCAGGCCCTTCCAGCCCTCAGTTAAGCACCAGGTAAGTAGAAAGTGTCACCACAAACTTACTGCATCTGTCAAGGACTTTCCAAATGCATGTTGTGCACTCACTTGAAACTGCCCACATTCAGAATTCTTTACTCAGACCACAAGTTCAACATTTCAGTTGGAGGAAGCAGAAGAGTCCCTTTCCCTTCTGGCTCCTGAACAAGCTTCAGGTTCAACCTCTCCTCTAAGAAGCACTTAGGGGTATAAAGTTGGGCACAGGGACTCTGTGGAGGTACTGCTTCCCAGAACTCACAACCTTAAAAGGATAAGATGAGGGTGACATTGCAGATGTCAGACTGACACCAAAGTGTTTGGAGCAATGAGTACCTCTTGTTCATGGATCCCTCTGTGACATAGATCAAGCGGTCTCTCAGCTCGTTTCTCTCCTGGGTACTGAGCCCCAGCTCTTTGGTCAGTCTCTTTTCCTCCTTCTTGGCCTCTTTCCTGCTTAGGACAGTTGCATGGTGTGATGTCCATCTGCCAGCCACTGTAGTCAGAACAACATAAGTAAATTACCCCCAAGAGAATGCAGAGAGTTTAGACAGAACACCCTGAGGTTAAACAGAAAGAGACCATGCCTGGAAACCAGTGACACCACAAAGAGTTTGGTCCAGTCTTGAGATACCACCTAAGTGAATCTCAGCTTTCCCTTCACTCTATAGAGACCAGGAGATGAAAGCAGCCAGGTGTTTCCTCTGTCTCCCTACACATGCTTATGATGACCCCAGAGATTGGTTCTCTACAAGTATTGTCAGTTTTACAGGGTGCAACTTGGCTTTAGACCCCTCAATCTTGTGGTTTCACAAGTCAGATGGAAAATGAACTAACCCCAAGAACATGAGTGATAAAGGTGGTCAGATGTCCTATCCTGTTACTCAAGGCCCAGTAGTTTGGACTAAAATGCATAGAGGGGGAGACCATTGTCAACATACTGGTCAATTCCCCCTACTGAAACACCAAACACCCCAGAGATGGCAATAGGGTTCATTGTCTGAGTGTATCAACACTGAAAATTGTTTGGTTACAGGAGACATATGCCTGCCACCCACAATGGGTGATAAAGAAAGCTAAGGTGGGTACAGTCAGGGAGAGGCGGTCAGAGGAGTCCTGAGAACATAAGGCC
>NW_021604980.1:0-12541 GCF_004785775.1 Grammomys surdaster
AGAAAATCAACTTTACTGGTGAGTGACTATCAGTGTCATTACCCCAGCACTAGGCACAGAATATGTCTTTCCATTATTAATTTTCAAACAAAGTAAGGGGCTGGTTCTATACTGTTTGCCTCTCAACAGGAAGCTTGCCTCCCTCAAAGAAAGGCTCTAGGATTTTTACCTCTTGGACTCTCTTTGATCAGCTGTGATGACTCTGTGAGCCCCTCCAATCATTGTCCTTCCCAACTCAGTATCCTCTAGATAGAAAAGGTGTGCACCTTAATGGAGATATCAGTCAACCTTGAGTCTCTGGGCCCTGAAAAAAGATTTATAGATCTGGTTTGAATGAGACACATAGAACGATTGTGTATCTGTTGAGTCTGTTCTCCTCTTCTAGATAAGGTTTGCCCTCTCTTACCTACAGGTGGTTTTCTAATACCTGGACATATAGACAATCATGGGGCCTATGTATTCTTCTGCTAGATATATGAGACCCTGTTGGTGTCACGGTTTTCAGAAGTACTTTGAGTCTTCTGGAATGTTACTCTCTTCTCGATTTGACCTTCTTATATGTGATGTTCTATGGATGCTCTGGTCTGTAGTCTGCGTCTGTCTGGGGACCAGGGACCATGGTGAGAAGGGATGGTACTTGGAGAAGTGGGAGGAAGATGGATGCTGCCATTTCTTCTTTGTGGTTCAGCATCAGGAACTGTCAGCTCCTGACAGAGTCTCTTCATATAAAGAACCAAGTAAAAATTCTGTGGAACGAGAACAGGCAGCTGATAAGGGAGCAGATTGCACTGGAAGAGTGTACTAAGAAAACAAAGAGGCTGTGTGTGGAGGCCAGCTTGAAGATATAAGACAAGTATACCCAACAGCAGCAGCAGCAGGTAGGCTGCATGAAGCATCAGGGGCAGTTTGTGGACTCATGTCTAACCATAAACACAGTCAAGCCCAGATAACCATCCTCTACCTTGTCCAGACACTCTCCTATGTATTTCCAGTTCTTCACTTCTGTCATCATTTACAAGACGTTCTGTGGAGTTAGCCTCTTTCAAGAAACTGGATGATTGGCAAGCAAACCCTCCTACTCAGGTCCAAGCTGCAGTTCATTAAGATATTTTGAAAACACATTACACCCCTACATGCCTTTATGCTAGAGGCGTTCTATATGGGTGCCTCCTATGTAGTAGCACAGAACGTTGAGTGATGAAGTCAGGGCCTGTAACTCACTTGCTTTGGATCCATGGTTCCAGCTGCATATGTAGGGGAGGATGGCCTTGTCAGATATAGGTGGGAGAGGAGGTCCTTGGTCCCATGAAGGCTGGATGCCCCGGTTGGGGGAATTCAAGGGCAGGGTGGTCAGTGGTGGGGGTAAACCCTCATTGAAGGAGGAGGAGGTTGGATGGAATAGGGGATTTCTGGGTGGGAGGATGAAGAAAGGTAATAACATCTGAAATATAATAAAATATCCAATAAAACGATTATTTAAAAAAGAGGTGGGGTGGGGGCTTGTATCTTTTCTCTCTCTCTTCCCCTGCATTGCAAAATTGTCTCTTCCCACTGCCTAGACCTTGATTCACACTGACAGAGCCTGAGGAGCAGCTTGTCAGTCCTGGTTTCTGTCAGTGTTGCTAGGGTTCTTTCCTGGAGTTTATATTCAGGAGCTTACTGGATGAACAGGGATGTGTGAAAGGCTTCTCTCAGGCTGAGGGTTGGGTTGAGAGATGTGAGGCTCCAAGAGAAAAATTTCCAGAACTCTCTCAACCTAGTCTGCAGAAGAATTTACTCACTAAGTGTGTATAGTCCCCAAGGGACAGAGAGAAGTGTCCGGGGTCTCACTTGAAGCATCAGCTTTTCTACATTCAATGCTTCCTCCAGCACTGAGGTCTCCTTATTGTTTCCTGATCACTTATGGTTTCTGGTGTGTGTGGAGGGCCATATGCATGTCTGTGCCAATATGTATATTGATGGGTGTGCCGAGAGGCCAGTTAATTACATGTGGTTTTGATAAGTCATTTGCAACATAGCCAAGGACTCTCACTGAGTCTGAACCTTCCTGTATTGGTTAAGCTGTCTGATCATCACCTTTGAATGTTCTGTCACCTTCCATCTAGAGCTCCTGAAATTGTTTGGTCTCAGGTAAATTTTACAAGGTTTAATTACTCATAGAGAGGAAGAACATTTTTACATATTTCATTGTTTTGGTTTTGTTGTTGCTGCTGTAAAAAAGCAATTCATTATCATGGAAGAAGCCAAGGCTGTATTCGACAGTTGTCAGACACACAACTTGGCCCACTGAGCCTTCTCATGAGCTTTCTTGTCATTTGGCTGAAATCGGCAGAAAAAGGAGGAGGGTATTGGTGGGCCAGGATTGGTCTTACCCAAGAAACCTAGGCTCCATGTAACCCACAAGTGAGTTTTTCAATCCAATAACACTTTACAAACAAACAGAACCCATGTTGCCAACACTTACATGTGAATAATTTCATATTTAGCCCAACCCACCCTTTCCAAATCTTACCATGTGACTTCAGATTCCCCTTCCCAGTCCTTCTCTCTCTCTCCTTACCTAAAGTTTCCTAAACCTGGGTTTGGAGGCACACCCATGTGAGGAACAACCAAGAATCAGACATGGTACTCTTGGAACCAGAGCAGGATATGGGTCAGGAAGTGGTGCTCAACAACTGCTAGCTGCACTCATGAGACAAAAGGTGGCTCCAAGGTGGTCCTATCCAAAGGACCCTTAGGGACCTGAACACCAGCCTCTCTATTCTAAGGTGCGAGTGTGGGGCTCTTAGAGGGCAAGGGGCAGGAGTCCAGGCACCCTAGAGTCACACAAAGGATGGTTCATGACCTGTTGGGCATGTGGTGGGTGAGGTAGAGGGACTACCAAGGCCACCTCACCTGGCTTCTCATGACTGGCCATGTGCTGCTCCTCAGAATCCAGTGTCTCCAGAGACCAAGCTTCTTCCCAAAGCTACATGTCTGTGTCCCACCTCAGCCCTGGGGCAGCAGCAGGTGCAGCAGCAACTCAAACCCTGGAGTCAGGGGAACAGGCACCCAGGCCAGAAATGACCTTCCTAACCACTTCTGCTCATGCCTCTCCATCTCCTCCACCTGCTAAAGCTGCCAATGCTACCCTATCACTCTAGGCAGAAGACAGCTCTATTGTATGATGTATTCATGATGAAAAAAGTATCCATGCTCTATCTTTGTGGTCATGAATTTAACTATGTTAAAATGTACTACTATGTGGATGATCGAGTTGAACAAACAAAGTAGGAACACAGGTGTATTTCTCTAATATGTCACAAGAAATAAAAATATTCAATAAAGGAGTATAAAAGAAATCAGTAAATACAGAGCTCTACGCCTCTTGTTTTCTTGAAATATAACCTCACTTATAAATGCACAACAGAGATAATGGATTCCAAGACATTTTGTGAGATGTTGGTTATTTGTTTTTTTGTTTTGGTGGATGTTTTTTTGTTGTTCTTTGTTTTTTTGCTTTGTTTTCTCCTTTGTTTTGTTCCTGTTCTTGTTCTAATGATAATGATGATTCCTTTTGCTCATGGAATCGACAATGTATTTGACAGTTTTTAAAAAAAATTATGTGAGGCGTTTTTTTCTGTTTTCTAATTATTTCTTTTATATGTAAGGGTGTTTTTCCTGCTGTAGATTTGTGTGCTACATGAATGCAAGTCCCAGAGGCCAGAAGAGGTCAGTGGATTCCACCTGGAACTTAAGTGACAGGGGATTGTTAATCCTTCTTTAGGTCCTCTGAGAAACAAATTCTCAAATGCATAAGCCATCTATCCAGTCCCTGCCTGGACTTTTGTCCTTCTTTGTGTGGTGTATTAGTTGCACTGGATGACCCCAATCAAAGAGAGAAGTTTCTTGAGACCTGTAGGATCACATACTTGGGGTGGGCATGCTCAGTGGTTAAACTTTGAGGCCTCCATGTAGGGCATTATAGTAGGTTCCTGATCCTCCCTCAGGATCTCTTATTGTCAGGGTTGGAGCAGATCTCTCATGTCTCATCCTGCATGACAATGCAGATTAGGCTTTATCAGATGAATTGCAGAATTGAGAACTCTCCTAGGGGTGGAGTTGGTAAATAAATCATGTTGAAATGCCATCTAAACAGTGTTTAGAGTAAACTTCAGACAAGCCCAGGGGGACGGACCTGCAGCAGAGGACACAGGACTGTGATGGTGAATATTTCAGTTCAAGGCTAGCAAGGATGAGGGAGGATAGATGTTGCCTATATCTTTGCTCTACCTTCTGTCTTTACTCTGGAAAGTGACTGTGCTAACAGTTCTCTCCTAGCTTCCTTAAATCTGAGGCTAAAACAACACACACACACACACACACACAGTGTTGTTCTTTTTCTGTTTGTCTTCTTGAGGTTGTACTATCTCCTGCCTGGAAAAGGATGTCCTCATCAATTTCTTATCCCCACCTCTCCTGCCTGCCCTTAATGTTAGCATCTCAGTCAGTCACATCTTTCCCCTGCTATAGACCACTGACCACCTCCCTATAGAAGCAGACTGTGTGGCCTCTTTGTATTGATACCTCACATTGCTACATTGTACTTCTCTCTCTAAAGCATGCTCGACTACCATTTCTCCACTTTTCCTCCAGGGACCTGTACCTTCTGCCCAGCAATGAGCCCATGGCTTTGTTTACTGACAGATCATGAAACAGTTGAGGACAGGACTTTAACATCAGAAACGGCCCCTACAGGTAGATGCTCACTTTTAAGGTAGTAGATCTCACAGTATATTAGGAAATGTTTCTTCAGATGAGTAACTGATTCTGGTAAAGCTCCCTGAATCATGTAACTTCTGAAACTGTGGAGGAAGTAATCCTCTGGGTCTCCAAACTGGTGTTGTCAAACCAAGAGGAAAAAGTATCAACTCTTTGTGAGTGATGTACAGATATACGCACAGCACATCATTATAGATACAGAGCTTCCTCAGTTCCATGACTAAGGTGATCAGGAGGTTTGCTGTCTCAACAAGTAAAGTCCTTTACTCTCCAAAACTGAGCTCCTTCCAAAAAGCCTCCATGGTTGAACCAAAGAAGAAACTTCCCACATATTATCCTCTGATTTTTCTGTTGTTAATAGTGCAATGTGTTACCCTCCACTCCAAACTTTCTGTACTTTGCTGTTAGGTATCTTAACTGCACTAATTTCTTTAATAACTACCATTTGGTCTTTATCTTCAAGTTTTCTCACACACTTTTCTCCATAATTTTGTTCTACAGTTTACCTCTAATCTCATTATAAATCTCATTAAATGTGGTAAAAACACATCATTTCATTCTGTCTCAGAATTTCATCTGCCATGTTAATTCATCTTTCATTTTTTAATATAGCTTCACTTAAAATGTAAAATGGAAAGAAGAATGCAGACACATTTTTCTTTCCTTTTCTATTTTTCTTTTATTGAAAATAGTTTTTCTAGTACAATACATTCAGATTATGGTTTCCTCTCTGCAACTCTTCTAAGATGCTCTCTCCTTCACTTTGTATCTGAATTCACACCCTTTCAAATCTCTCCTAGACAACAAATAGCCATTTAGATAATATTGATCAACCAGCCTGCCTATATCTTAGGATTGAAAACAATTTCATAGTAAAGGAAAAATTATGTTCATTGCTGTTTAGGATTAAATATGTTTGTCAAGGATTGGGTTACATACAACCAATCATCTTAACTCAAATGGTTCTGTACTGCCTGTTTCAGAATGGAAAAATGCCTTTGTTTATCATAAAGAAATCATGATCACCTGTGTCGATCATCACCTGTCATATCCACTTTGACATGGTGCTGACATTGTGAGCATGTTTTTGTCTCAGGTGGTTTCATAATCCACTTGTTATGTTTAGGTTCTGCTTCTGTAACAACATTCATTAGCCTGGACATCTCTAGGAAGACTATGTTCTAAACATAGGCAGAAATGTGGAGGCAGAAAGTGTAGTAGAAGCTACGGAGAAACATTGCTTACTGGCATGCTCCTCATGGAACCTACTTTCTTATACAACCCAGAACCATGCCTAGGGTTGGGAACACCCACAGTGGGCTGGGCCCAATCATATCAATAATTAATCAGGAAACAGTCCAATAAAGTTGCCTATGGGCCACCTTTATGGAGGCATTTTCTCAGTTGAGGGTCTCTATTCCCAATTGGTTCTAGCTTATGTCAAGTTGACCATAAACTAGTGAGTATATTTAACAATGACAAATATACCCAGAGAAAGAAATCAAGGAAACAATGGCATTCACAGCAGCCTAAAAAAGCAAATGATATTTTGGAGTAAACCTAAAGAAGTATATAAAAGATATCTAAACTGAAAGTTAAAAGACTGAAGAAATTGAAGATGACACTAGAGGGTACAAAGATCTCCCACAACCGCAGATGGGTAAGATTAATATTGTGAAAATGACCATTCTATCAAATTAATCTATAAACTAAGTATAATATCTATTAGATGCCAAATTTTATTCATGACAGAATGAGAAAACAATTTTAAAATTCATTTTGAAGCACAAAAGACATGGCTATCCAAAACAGTCCCCCAAAATAAGAACACTGTTGAAGGTAACTCAGTGTCTGAGTTCAAGTTATGCTACATGAAATAAAACATGGTACTGTCACAAAATTAGACTCGAAGTACAAGGAAGCAGAATAGATGGCCCACTCGAATGGAAGTTCACACATCTACAGCTTTCTGAGTTTTCTACAGAGTGACCTAAAAGACACATCAGAGAAAACATAGCTTTTCCAAAAACCGTGCTTGGAAAACTGGGCCTACATAGAAAAATGAAATTTAATCTTTATCTTTCACCCTCCTTAAAAATTTCAAATGCACCGAAGATCTCAGTGTTAGACGAGAAATTCTGAGATTGCTGTAAGATGATGTAGTGGTCCATCTAAAGACAAAGGTATTGCTAGGAACTTTCTGTAGGACTCCAGTCTCTCAGAGTAAGGCTCATAATTGAGTGATCAGCCCTTGAGAAATTAAAAATATCCTGTAATGTAAATTGGGCAGTTTGAATAAAAATGGTCCTTAACAGTTCATTTACTTGAATGTTGGTACCTACTTCATGGAAATTCTCTAGAAAGCACAAGGAGATACAGCCTTGCTGGAGGAGGTGTGTCACTGGAGGTGGGGTTTGTGTTTCAACAGCTCATGCCAAGCCATGTCTGTCTCCGTGTCTCTCTCTCTCTCTCTCTCTCTCTCTCTCTCTCTCTCTCTCTCTCTCCTGCCTTCACCTTGTTTACCTTGTGGATCAGATGTAAATTTACCTGTCTCTCTCAGCCACGCCTGTCTTCATGCCTGCCTGCTGCCATGCTCTCGACCCTCTGAAAGTGTTAGCCTGCTCCAGTGAAATGCTTTATAAGTTAGCATGGTCAAGCTGTCTCATCACAGCAATAGAAGAATGAGTCAGACAGCAAATGAAACTCTTAACTCAATTGAAAGCCTAAGGGATGGAGGAGAATCTTCGCCAAGTATACATGTAAAAGAGAGTTTATTTCTAGACTGTATAATGGTGTTAAAAACTAAACACCAGGAACCCTATCATTTTAAACATTTAAAGAGGTAATTTTAAATGAAAGCATTTAAAGTTTAAAATTTAAATTTAATTTTAAATTTAAGCATTTAAAATGCTTCTATGACTGGACATTGTAGTGCCTACTTCAATATCAGCACTTAGACAGCAGAGACAAGAAGCACTCTGTGTGCTTGAGTACACACTGGTCTATACAGTAGATTCTGGAACAGCCACACATATGTAGAGAGACCCTGTCCTCTACATCACCTCCCAATGTTTTATGCAAACAGGCAGAATCTTCAAAAGAAGAAAAACAAATAGATGATAAGTACGCTTTAAAATGTTTAATATCTTTAGGCATCAGAAAAATGCAAATTAAAATAACTTTGACATTCCATCTTACCATAGTTAGAATGAATATTATCAATAGACTAAATGACAACAAGTGTTGACATGGGTGTGGGATAGGAGAACATGTTTTCAGATGTATAGTCACTATGGAAATCAGCACAGATGTTCCAGAATATATCCCTAGAAGTACATCTACCATATCTACTATGCTATTTGTTGTATTTGAATGAGAATGGCCTCCATAGGCACATAGATTTCAATACTTGGTCACTACGGTGCAACACTATTTGATAGAATTAGGAGGTATGCCCTTGTTGTGGGGGTGGGCTTTGAAGTTTCAAAAGCCCAACTCAGGGCAAGTGTTTTTCCTGCTTCCTATAGATCTAGATACAGAACTGTCAGCTACTTCTCCAGCACCACGTCTGCCTGAGTGCTGCCATGCTTCTGCCAAGACAATAGTGGATTAAACTTCTGACATGGTAAGCAGGCCCCATTTAAATGTGTTCTTTAAAAAGAGCTTCCATGGTCATAGTGTCTCTTCACAGAAATAGAAAACTAACTAAGACATTCTTCCTGGTCATATACCCAAAGGACATGATCCTACTTCAGAGGTAACAGGTTTGTTCATGTTCCTTGCTGCTTTATTCCCAATAGCCAAGAAAGGCAAACAAACTAGATGTCCTACAACTGATGAATGGATAATGAAAATATGGTTCATAGATGTTGACTGTGAAATAACAGCATGGTTTCTAGTTGAGCACCAACTAGGAATCGCCTGCGACCCTAGGTGATTCTAAGTGATGGCATGCATTTTGCCATGCTGCCAGATTCCAGGCTCCACACAGGAGGCCACAGACCTCCACTGATCCATGCTTTCAATCCTGTAGGCTAGGCCCTCCACAGGTAGAGGGCATGACTACAGGCCAAGGAGCCTCAAGACAGATCTCCATATTGATGAGGTACCAAAAGGCCAGAGGGGCGTAGCCAATTAAGCATTCCTTCCAAGACCCTCTTTCTTGCAAGAGCTCTGGCTCTCTCAGAGACCTCACACTGTGCTCCCCATGGTAGAGTAGAGTCCTGCAGCTTCACACAGCCTTAAGTCCACCTGGCACTACCGTAAAGTGAACACAGTTGAATTCCTGTGCCCCTGTCCCTACTAGGGGACCTAGCCACATGGCAAGACAGATGCAGGACCCACATATCAACCCAACAAGCCTCACATATACTACAACATAATTCACATACACAATTGAATTCACCTGTGAATAAAAGTGAAATTTACAAGTCAATGTATGGGGCCAGAAACAATCATTCTGAATGATGTAACCCAGACCCAGAAAGACATTCCTAGTGTCCCTTCACCTCCCTGGTTGAGGATGAAGATGGATGCTCTCACCTGTTGCTCTAGCGACATCAGTGCCTGCCTGCATGCCTGTCTAATGCCATATTGCCAGCCTTGGTGATCAGGGAAATACTCTCTAAAATTATAAGTTCCAAATACACATAGGATGCTTAATTAGTGTTATCAACTTGACTAGATTAACAGCTACCTAGGATGGGCGGGACATAAACCTACACAAATATACAGCTACACAAATAGCTATGAGGACATTTCCAAAGAGGAAAAACTGGGTAGAAACTATCCACTCTGTGGTTTGGTTTCTCAGATTTATGGCCTGACCTCCCAGACATATAAGGGCAAAAGTATCGTTTTTTTAAATGTGGGAACTTAGAAATATAAATTTCCCTTGTAGCACAGATAATAACGTGAGCCAGTGATTTTGTTGTGTTGTGCTTTTCTGGAAATTTTTTCCCCTTTTTTCTTGATTTCTTCCTTGATATTTCATTTCCCAGCAATTTAATCTCCATGAGTTTGTACCAACTAGAGATTCATTTGCTGTTGATTTGAAGTGTAACTCTACTGTGTTACAATAGAATATATGGAGGTATTTTATGTTTCATCAAATTTGTTTTGTAGCCTGGGATCTGCTCTATTTTAGAGAAGAGTCCCTGGATGACTGAGTATAATGTATATTCTTCGTTACTTGGAAAGAATGTTCTGCAGGTAAACTTAGGTCCATTTGATATGTGATGTCCTTTAATTCTGATATTTTTCTCTTTCTCTTTTGTCCAGATGACTTGTGTTCTGGAGAAAGTAGAATACTGCAAAAAAAAAAAAAACCTTCATTATTATTAATTTCATACTAATCTGTAGTGCCCATAAAAAACAGGAAAGCAAACAGAACATGGCAGTGGTATGGGATAGCAGGATACAGGTAATAGGTGATATGAAGAGGAAAATGGGAGAAACTGGGAGTGGTTTAATTTGAGAAGGGACAAATGTACAATACATAAGGAGATGGAAGATGTAGGAATAAATAACACTAAAGAGTTTGAAATAACCTTTAGGATTTTTATTACTTTACATTTACATAAAAGTGTATCAGACACACACACATGCAGAGAGATAGCGAGAGAAAGAGAGAGAGAGAGAGAGAGAGAGAGAGAGAGAGAGAGAGAGAGAACGCAATGCCACTGGGACAATAAGTCTGTACTGTGAGTCATAGAACAAATAAAAAAATAAATCCCAACACAAGGCATGGGAAACCTTCTTTAAATGCGTAGGTTAGGAGATTCCAAGAGTCTCTCAAAGCATTATAGACCATTAATGTTTGTGGGGTCAGGGATTTGTGGAGCTGAGGGAAGGAGGCCTAGAGGAAGAGTGGGTTGAGGTAGGTAAAAACCCTGGAAATCTCATCCTCAGATTGGCAGTCCCAATTCATGTAGACCCATGACCCCACTTTTGCCCACCATAGGAGATCATATAGCTAAATAGCCAATGTAAACATCCGTTTACCTTATAAGGTCATGTCCAGCAGCACCTGGAATTCCTCCTTATGCTAATGAGACATCTTCAGCACACTGGCCCCAGCCAATGATGTACACTCAACCTGAAAGCTTTTACCCACCCTCCAAAGGTTTAAATAGTCTTTGATCTCCCCTTGAATGAGCTGTCTCACTGAAGCTGCCTCCCTAGAGTCTGTTTTAACACTCTCACTGCAGCCTGTGGTCTCTTTTGCTTTTGCCATCCACGTTGCTTACCATCTCAAGATCCACTGATTGTGAACACTTGTAGGCTTATCAGGACTCTATGGGTAGGTAGTCAGAGCCTGAATAGCAGATGGTGTCTTTGGTTGCCTCCCAGGATCTGAAAGTAAGTCCCCATTGCTCAAGTATTCCAGAGAAAATGCCACTGGTGGTTCAGGTACTGCACATATCTCTTATATTAGATTCAGTATCCTGGAGATCTTTGTTTTATGAGAACATCCAGAGTTGCTCAGTTTGAGAGGGATGGTTACTTGAAAGGGAATGGTGTGTGCTTTATTTGTATAAATGCATTGAATTTGTGCAGTAAAACTTAAAACTGTGTTGTAGAATATATTTAATCCCAACCCAGGGTTTCTACCTCACGTTTGGTCATTGAGTTCCTGGATAAAAGACACATACAGCCTTTATATTTATAATAAGCCTTTACCAGCACTAATGCTGGGCAGATACTTACCTTCTATGCTATTAAAATCTATTTCCTATTAATAACCCTGTTTTAGTACTTACTCTGTTTCATCTGGGCTACTCTTAACTTCAGCTGACTAGCCCCCAGGGCTATGCTTTCTGGACTCCTAACCCATGGTGCCTTTCTCTTCTCTCCACCTTCTTCCCTCTCTTGTTCTGCTCTGACCCTAAGTTTGGGAACACCAAGCCCCACCTATCTTAGTTCTGCCTAGCTATATGCTGTAGGCATTTTAAATCACCATTCAGAAATAACTTAGGGCAAGTCCATAGAGCATCCCTTGGGTCTACATTTGGGCACTCTTGTCTCCAGGGCAACCAGGTCTTGAGGACTTGCATATAGCATTATAATACCTAGCAACAGACCAAACCTCAACAAAACTGTGGTGTAGAAACTAAAATATCGATATAAACAAAGTATCTTAAACATTCCATGCACTTAGTTCTGCACAGCATTGTATAGACAACAGAGCAATGGAGAGCAATCGTAGAAAAAAATGTATCCTGTTCAATAGAAAGGAGAATGCTGTCAGCTTCATTTTGTTCTAGAGTGGTGGATAGGAAGGAGTGAGCAGACCTTCCTGAAGGAAAGTGTGTTTCTTTCTGTTTGATTTCAATTATGCCAAATGCTTTTATGTCTAACATTTTCGTGTGTGTATGCAGAGAAATACCTTGATGTCTCAGGACGTCAGTTTTAATTAGATATCATTGCACAGTGGCTGTACCATGTCAGGCTAGCCATTTTTGTGGATTGCAGTGTCCATGGATTGATAAGACTGAAGATTGCTGTTCTTGTCTAGTACATGTTTTACAAACTCCAGTAGTATAAGAGTTAGACAGTGTACATGAGCTTCCAAGTCAATACCAGCTTTATTTCCCCTGTTTATATGACACAATTATGTGGTTTCTTCAGCCTTAGGAATGTGTCATTCATTTCTGAATGACAACTAAGAGCAATGGCAATAACTTAAAGTGTTTCTTGGCCTATGTGACCCCACTAGCCCACAACTCCAATAGAAGGAATTTTGTTTGTTAGCCTGTGGTGTGCAGCAAGTTCATAGTCA
>NW_021604981.1:0-13770 GCF_004785775.1 Grammomys surdaster
AAAAATAAAAACCAACTGTCTTAGGTTTTCCATTACTGTGAAGAGACACCGTGACTGTCTTAGTCAGGGGTTTATTCCTACAACAAACATCATGACCAAAAGCAAGTAGGGGAGGAAAAGATTTATTCAGCTTATACTTACGCGTTGCTGTCCATCACCAAAGGAAGATCAGGACAGGAACTCACACTCAGGGTAGGACCTTCGTAGAAGAAACGAATGCAGAGAATATGGAGAGCTGTTGCTTATTGGATTGCTTACTCAGTTCGCTTTCTTATAAAACCCAGGACTACTAGCCCAGGGATGGCACCACCCACAATTGGCTGGGCCCTATTTTCTTGATAACTAATGGAGAAAATGCCTTACAGCTGGATCTCATGGAGGCATTTCCTCAAGGGAAGCTCCTTTCTCTGTGATCACACCAGCTGTGTCAAGTGAACACACAAACCAGCCAGTACAATGACCAAGGCAACTTTTTAAAGAAAAATATTTCATTTTAGCTGCCTTACACTTTCAGGGTTTGAGTTCAAATATATGTAAATGTATTATATATACATATGTGTATATATATTTTTTTTCCTCAAGGCTCTGCCTCTATAAAAACACACATTCTCAAACAAGGCCACACCTCCAGATACTACTATACTACTACAGGCAGCACCAAGCATGACCAAATCACCACACCAACAAAACACACGAAAGGACAGTTATTGAGGTAAACTGGGTTTCTATGGCAATGAGAGACAAGAGAGACGACTGAGGACAATGTTAAAATAATGAATGTGAGAAATCAGAAAGGCATAGACCAAAACCCGGGATGCAGGATTGAAAGAAAGGGATGGATATGTGTTCTACAGTCAAGTCTCAGTTTCCACAGAGGCAACCATTTGGGGTGCTTGTACCATGATGATCTCTCAATGTCCTATGGTTGCACAGAGAACAGTAATTTTACTACAACATAATTGTGAAAGTAGATCTGTAAAACTGATTTGGTGACACATCGATAAAGGTTCTTACTGCCATGTTTGACTACCCGAGTACAGTCACAGATAGATGGAGAAAACAGACTCTCAAAGGGGGTTCTCAGACCTTCACACAGGTGTTGTGGCAGTTACACACACACACACACACACACACACACACACACACTACATGTAAAGGGTGGATATAATATAAGCAAGCCCCACTAGCTTAGCTTCAGTGAGCTTTAATCAGCTCACTAGCATTGCATTGGTTCTTGGAACAAGCAGACTTGACTAACAGAGGACACCCAGAACAACAACACCACATGTGCAGTGCTAGAGGATGTTGCAGGTGTTGCCACTTAGGGGTCTCAATGACCCACAGGCAGGTACAGCCTGAATTTTCTGCCTGCAGAAGCAGCTGACAGTAACCTTTCCATAGCCTAAGCCTTGGAAGAGTCGACTGGACTCGAGAGTCAACGCATACGTTGAAGTTTAGTAGTTGAGATCAGTAGTGGTGATAATGTAGTAGAACAAAGAGGCATGTTCCAGCTCCAGCATGCAGCAGAACATTGACAGCTTTGGCCACATGTCTCTGGTTTTATAGTCAAGAGGAGAAGGAGACTACTGGGACAACTGGTGATTAACTAGAGCTAAGAAATTAGCAGTGATTAAGAAAAGACCAGCATCAGCTGGGCATTGGTGGCACACACCTTTTATCCCAGCACAGCACTTGGGAGGCAGAGGCAGGCAGATTTCTGAGTTTGAGGCAGGCCAGCCGGGTCTACAGAGTGAGTTCCAGAATAGCCAGGAATACACAGAGTAACCCTGTCTTGAAAACCAAAAACCAAAAACAAACAAACAAACAAAAAATAGAAAAAAGAAAAGACCAGCATCAGTGAGGTGAAATTGTAGTGCCAGGGAAATGTTAGTGTTCCCCTAAGTACAGACAAGAGCAGATCTGATGCAACTCACAGTAGGGCCATTATGCTATTGGAGCTAGCTCTACCTCCCAACCCAACCAACACATTGCTGTCACACGTGGCCTTCCCAGCCTTGAGCAGGACCTTCTCAGCCTTGAGCAGGCTAAGTAGCCCTTGGACATTTACCATGACAGGTCTTATCCACCTGGACAGAGACATCTGCCTTGGCTGCAGTTGCAGATTCCCAATGGAACTTAGCTGTTTTGGCTGCCTATGCTACCCTTGCTCTAAAACATACTCTAGCTGAAGCAGGGATGGGTTTTGTGGTTTTTTCCCTTTATAAATTCAGAGCTGAACATTAAACTTGAAACCTTGATCAGAACTTTGTCTTGAACTTCTTCTCTCCCTCTCCTGCCTTTTTTTTCATTTCCAGCCCCAGTTTCAGGTAAACCCAGTTCTCCTGTGGCTGCTGGACACCTAGAAGTGGCAACTGAAGGAGGTGCCTGAAAACAGGGCACCTGCTGAGAAACGCTCTTAGGTGGAGCCCACAGAAAACAGAAAAAGTAACAGTATCCTGCTCGGTAAGCAACGAACAGCATTAATGTTAGCTCTAGTAGTTATAAAGTTTATCTTTTGGAGGCTGTTGTTGTAGTGCAATGAAAAATGAAAAAGGATACTAGCTAGGCTGAAGAGGTGTTGGCCTGACCCTGACTTCACCTAGAAGTGACAGCACAATGGGGCAGGGGAATTCAAAAGAGGCCCTTGTTTACAGCCTAAAAGAGATGCTTTAGGGGACAGAAGCAGAGTTTAAAAAATGGAAGTTAGAAAACTTCTTAGCTCAAGTAGATTTATATTGTACTTCATTCCCAGAAGTAGAAATGGTAAATATACAAATGAAAGAATTGGACAAGTTGAGGAGGAAGTTTAACAAGGAGGGCACTGGGGAGCAACTATCTCTCAGTAGCTGCCACTGTACCTCCTCTCCCTTCTCTGGCAGAATCCTCAGAAGAAGAAGGAGATGAAGAGTTAGACTTGAATATGAGAGAGAGAAAGGGTTTCAGAAAAGTGGTTGTCCCCTGTCTGGGACGCTTTAGCAAAAGAGAAGGCAAATGGATATAAGCTATTTCAGAGCTTTCCTAGAGGCAGGAGAAAAACGGGAGACGTCCTGCTTTCTTTCTGGCTCCTACTGGAGATATCCTTACTTCTGGTTCTGGGTCTCTAAGGATATCTGGGTCCCTTTTGGGACATTTAGTTCTCTTCCCTCTCTGTTTATTGTCTGTCTTTGGCAAGACGATCTGTTCATGTTTGTGAAAACTGATTGTTTTATGTTAAGTCTGTTTTTGTGTGTGTGTGTGTGTGTGTGTTTTAAATGACTGTTCTGTTTTCCATGTTGAAATAAGAAAAATAGTAAAAAAAAAAAAACTTTATCAGCTGGCTATCCACCCCCTAATTTAGTTTTTGTTTAAAAGGCAGTCTCAATTTGCACAGCAGGAACTGATAAGTTACCCTGCACTGTGGATAGGCATCAAGCACAGCTGGAGAAGCCCTGCTAGGGGCTGATTATATACACAAGCTGCTCTTAAAGGAGCCAGCAGCCTCTCCAAATCTTTGGTAAGGAAGCTGATGGCTGTTGTTTCCTAGGGGGAAAAAAAAAATCTTTGTAATTGTGTTTATGGGATTCAGCAAGTGACAAGGTGCTTTTTTTCTTGAAATTAGAGCTAGAAAATGTAAGAAAATTTTGTCTGGTCTAAATATATAAGATGTGTGTAGCCACTTCATTTTTGTTTCTGACTGGTTTTAAAAGTATAAATATGTTCTACATGTCTTGGTTCTAGGGTATGGCTTATAAGTTATTGAGTATGAATAAAAAATTTGTAACATTGGTAACAGAAAGTTAGCTTAAAACAGGTAACTCAGGATTGGAGTCTTTAACAACACATGGCATGAGCCAACCCAGGAAAACAGGTCTCTAAAGATACTTCTAAATTGGGATAATACTTTACGTAATCCTTATCCTAGAAACTAGACTTATAAAGGATAGGATTTAAAACGATATCTCTTTAATGAGGTATTAAAAGCTGCACTGTCATGCATTCATATATAAGAACTGGCAGCCAAACTTTGTAACGTAAAAGTAATGCTCTTGGTATTGATTTTAAAGAGAATGGATTGTTTAAAACTGGGTTTTGCTTTCCAAAATTACGGTTATGCTCTAATATTACAAAAGAAACTAAAAAAAAAAAAATAGTTACATTGTCAATGTTCCATTAACTACAGTTTACAATTTGATCATAAGCTCAAGATTTTTAGTTCACCCATATTAAGAATAAAAATCAAGCAAGTGGAGAGTATGGCAAGAGTGATAAAAGAGTTACAAACAGCTGTAGCACAGTGCAGGCCTGCTGCCTCTTTTACATAAGATTTATTGGATACAGGGGTAGAAGCAAATTTAAGCCCCCAAGATTGGAAGGTGGATCTCAGTGGGAGTTTATCTAACATCAAACAGGATCTGGCTATGGCTGCTGCAGTACAAGCTATGTTTTGACAGCACCAAGGTGACAAAGAATGTTGTAAGTATGGGGGCATAGGTCACTTTAGGAAAGACTGTCTAAAAAGTAGGGGACACTCCCCTGGAATTTGTCCTTGGTGCAGAAATGTTTATCATTGGGCCAGGGAATATAGATCTAAAACAGATAATCAGGGCTGTCCCTTGTCAGGAAATGGACAGAGGGGTCAGCCATAGGCCCCCAGACATCCACAGCAAGTAGCTTATGGGGCCGTGAAGCTGCTTCTTAGCCAGGGAAATTCATTTCTGAACTTATGGGAGCAAGCCCAGAAAGTGCAGAATTGGACCTCAGGTCCACCACCTACACAGTGCTAACACCAGAAATTGGAATTCAAACACTTCCTATAGGAGTTTTGGGGCTTTGCCTCCAGGGACCTGGGGTTACTTTTAGGGCAAAGCAGCACTATTATAAAAGGACTACAGATTTACCTAGCAATTACAGGTACTGACTATACAGGAGAAAACAAATTATGACTATTTCTCCCCATGGCATTATAACTGTACCTACAAACAAAAGAATTGCTCAACGTATTTAAGTTCCCTTGTATCTGCTACCTTCCAAATTTGTTAAGAGTGAGAGAGGACAAGGTGGCTTTGGTTCCTCTGATGTGTACTGGGTCCAATCTATTATTAATAAGAGACCTAACCTTAAATTACTAATTGTAGGAAAAAGTTTTGAAGGATTAATAGACACTGGAGATGATATACTCACTTACCTCCAAGGGATTGGTTATTCCATTAATTCATAACAAAGTTCAAACTAAAGATTTATGAAACTGGGAACTTATGGGGGCATTACAACCTGGTTTACCTACTCCAGCTGCCTTTCCAAAAATAGGAATAAAATTATTATAGATTTCCTTTGCATCTTGATGGTTGTAATTTTAAATAACCTACTAAGTGATGTCATTGGTAAGTTTTGCCTCAAGGAATGGCCAATAGCACTACATTATGTCAAAAAATTTGTCTCTGTTTCAATAAAAGAGATTAGGACTTTGAATCCTTCAGTATGTATTATTCATTAGATGGATATTTTATTAGCTGATCCCTTTGAAGGAGTTTTACTACAAGCCTTTGCTCTGATTCAGTGAGCTTTAAAATCTTGGGAAAGAAAAGATTTACAGACAATATCCTTTTCAATATTTGGGACATCAGTTATATCTTGAACAAATTGTGGCACAGAAAATTCAAATAGCAAAAGATCGTTTACTTACTTTAAATGATTTTCAAAAGCTTTTAGGAAATGGTAATTAACTAAGACCTCACTTTAAGCTTGCCACAGGACAACTTAAAGTTGTTTGTTATTTCTCATGAGGAATGCAAATCCTATTTGCCCTGGACAATTGCCTGATGAGGAATGAATGGCTTTGCAGAAAATAGAAGAAGGTACTAGCCAATAACAGATAAATTATATGGACTTTGATCAATTGTTGGCTGTTTCACAACAGTCAAGAGGAACCATAAATGTGGGTTCATCTTTCTTCATCTTCAAATAAAGCTTGAACACCCTATTATGAAGAGGTTGCTATGTTTACACAGAATTGTAGGGTAAAAAATCACAAAAGTGTTTTGGGAAAGAACCTAATGAAATATTTATTCCTTATTTCAAACAGCAATTTAATTGATTATTACAGAATGCTGATATATGCTCTATTACATGTGCAAACTTTTTAGAAAAATTTGATAATCATTATCCAAAAGACAAGTCATTAGAGTTTGCTTCTATACATACTTTTGTATTTCCTATGAATTTATGCATGTAGCCGATAGAGAATGCATTTACTGTATTTAGAAACAGCTCATCTAATGAAAAGGAAACATATGTAATTGGATCACGTGTTTATTCTCTTGAGTTTCCCTCCTGTTTCACAAATAATTGAATTATGTACTATAGCCACTGTTTTTATAGTGTTGAACAAAATCAAGGTTTTAATTTGTAGATTGATAATCAAAATATATAACTCATGGCTTACAATTGTTTAAAATTATACCTTTTTTAGATATTGCTAATTCTCCAATTTTACTACAGTTGCTATTGCCCTATCCCAAAGTGTTCAAACAGCTCATTTTGTATTTGATTTATCCAGAAATGTTTCCATGACATTTTATACTCAGAAGGATTATGTGCTGCCCTCCATGAAGAGTGTTGTTTTTACATTGATCTTTCTGGGGTAGTAAAGGATTCTATGGCTAAAGTTTGAGAAGGACTGGCCAAAAGGAAAAGAGAAAGAGAACAGAATCAGGGATGGTTTGAATCCTGGTTTTCTACTTCTACATGGCTTACAACTTTAATTTCTATAGTACTTAGGCTGTTAATTATAATCTTGTTGCTTTTAACTTTTGGACCTTGTATCTTAAACAGGTTGGTTGGTTTCATAGAAGATCGCTTTCAGTAAGCTCAACTATTCACAATGGCAGCTATTCATTGCTATGAAGAAATGCATTAAGTGTATATACAGCTTTGATATGTCCTTCATGGCTGTGATCTGATCGGGAAAGAGTGCTATAGATGACTGGTTAGTCAGAGACAGGTAAGAGTGTTCTTGAGCTCCTATTGAACTAAGACAGAGACATATATCAGTGGTATGTATATGTTTCCGCAACTGGTAAGAAACAGCAATATAGACACTAACTTAAGACAGACATGGTTGCCTAGCTACTCTATACTCTAGACAGGATTATGGAAAACAAGTAAATCTTGTGCCCTAGTAACTGGTACTGCTCATCTTTAAAAACAAAAAAGGGAGGGGGGATTGTGGCCTTCTCACAATTAGTTTTGAGCAGGCTAAGTAGCCCTTGAACATTTGCCATGACAGGTCTTATCCACCTGGACAGAGATATCTGCCTTGGCTGCAGTTGCAGGTTCCCATGGGAACTTAGCTGTTTTGGCTGCCTATGCTGCCCTTGCTCTACAACATACTCTAGCTGAAGCAGGGATGGGTTTTGTGGGTTTTCCCTTTATAAACTCAGAGCTGAACATTAAACTTGAAACCTTGATCAGAACTTTGTCTTGGCTTCATTCTTCTCTCCCCCTCCTACCTTTTTTCATTTCCAGCTCCACTTTCAGATAAACCCCGTTGTCCCATGACTGCTGTACAGATACAGTCACACAGTACAGTTTTGGTAGTGGGGGAGCTTGGAATGTCTAACATTAGAGTAAGAGGCAAGCAGGGAGTAAATGTGCAAGCATCTAATTGGAAAGCCACTTTGGCCTTTAACATAGTTGCCTGGTGCTGGGAGTCATATCCTAAACTTAATTTCTGCTCCTCTCTACATTGGTGGTCATCAGACAGGGGGTGGGCTTGTAATCTGGGGGTACAGATTTGTTGGGGGATTAACCTGGAGGCTATGGTCTTGTTGAGAGTGTAACCTGCCTTGTCTGTTGTTGTTTTGTAAATTGCCTGGGATTTATGGCAGAAACACGCAAAATGACCAGGCTTGGCGACTGCAAAGCTTTCAGTTAGCTCTCATTTGTATGTTTTTGAATGTTGTTTACAATAACTGGCAAATACTGGCTGGAAGAAACAGCTTAGTGGGTCAGAGAGTTGGTTGTTCTTGCAGAGGACCTGGTTTGGTTCCCATCACCCACATGGCATCTCACAACCATCTATGACTGCAGTTTAGGAATCTGATACCCTCTTCCAGTCTCTGAAGGCACCAGGCATATATGTGGTACATAGACATACAGCCAGGCAAAGCACTCATACACATAAAAATGAAATGAGCCTACTTAAAAAAAAAAAAAGTGGAACAAACAATATTGGTTTTATGTTTATTTGATTGTTTTGTTTCATTTTGCTTTGCTTCTCAGGAACATGAACACTCCTAGCAAGTGCATCTAAATTCAAAAGACACGGGAGGAAGGTGTTAGTTCCCAGTGACTGAATCTGTAGAGATCAGCCACACCTTATGCTGTCACTAATAGGCTAAGCACAGGAAGCTCTCCCCTATAGTTATTTGTTGTTGTTGATTTTTTGTTGTTGTTGTTGTTGTTGTTGTTGTTTGCTTTCATTTTTTTTGTTGTTTTTTGTTTTTTTGAGACTGTTTCTCTTTTGTAGCCCTGGCTGACCTGAAACGTGCTCTGAAGACCAGGTTGGCCTGGTCATACAGATCTACCTGCGTCTGCCTCCCAAGTGAGATTAAGGTCTCCACCATACTCCAGCTTCTGTTTCCTTTATTAAAGGAACTGGTCACCCAAAATCCATCTCAGCATACCTCTGTACTGAATCTGAAGAGAATATTTAATATTTAAAACAGTGGGGACCCCAGTTTTAGTCCGTGGAACCAAAATACTGGTGATCAAGTCTCTGGTTGTTATTGGAAATAGAGGCAGTCCATTGGTGTTGAGTCCTCAGTCTCTGGGGACTGAGTTGAATTGGAAAATACATAGTTACAGTCTTCTGGAGTATCACTTGTTTGCTGAGTGTGTGGGAAAAGTACTTCACATACCTGGTGTCCTGTGTTCTATTGGTTATTGGTAAGGTAAGATGGTAAGATAAGCTTCCTGTGTCTTTTTACTCAATATGATCATGAGCTTACTTCCTTTAGGAGAGAGATTACATGAGAAAAAGCAATAGATAATGCATTCAGATAATAAATGCTACAGCTGGGACAAGCTGTTAGAGTATAACTTAAAAGTTTGGATGTCTTAGTGGATAGAAGCACTTGCTGCCAAGCTCAAAGACCAAGAGTTCCATCTGTGGGACCCACCTGGTAGGAAGAGAGAACTTATTGCCACAGTTGTCTTCATACTTCTGACAGTGCCATCAAACACATACAAACAAACACACACACACACCCCTTCATACACAAACTAAATAAAAATGTGAGTCTGGCTGTGTGTGCTGCTGTGTGCCTTTAATCCTAGCTCTTGGTAAGCAGAGACAAGCAGATCTCTGAGTTTAGGGTCATCCTGGGTATGAGACCCTTAATATGTAAGTTTAAAAACATCAGGGTAAATATTTAATATTTTTTGACAAAGGATTTGAGATGACTTATTAAAGTAAAAGCAAGAAGACTGCCATGATATAAAACCATGAATGCAATGTGAATCACATGGAAATGTTAGAGGAACTCCTGTTACCAGACAGGGCTGGGACAGTTAGGGACAAAAGAAACATAAGACACAGTTCCTATCCTCAGTCTGAGGTTGCTCAGTCTAGTAAATGAACAGTCAATCGTAATGCAGAAACATGGTATACACATGGCCTGGAGAGTTTTACCCCTAGAACTGGGGAAGCAGCTGGATCTAGACAGTTAGACCCTGTCTGCAGAAAAAGAAAAAAGAAACCAATAGGAAACCACAGGGGCATAGTGTTAAATTCATCTATAATTTCAGAACTCTAGAGGTTGAAGCTAGAGAGTTCAAGTTTAAGACCAACCTGGGCTACCTAATTAGACCTTGTTAAACAAAAATTAGGAAGGATTCTTAGGACATCATGAGCTGGAGGTTGGCTTCTGTATAAAGTATAGCAACACAGAAATCTGCAGCTTGTCAGCTGTGTCAAAACATACCTGTTAGCTTTTACGTCTAGGGAAGTATTTGCCATTGGAATAGTCAAGGAGTCTTTACTGTTTGTCTCTGAGTAATTTTTATTCTTTCCACACATTAGAATATAATAAATACTGAATGCTTCTATAAATCATTAAAAAGTCTATGAGCTGAGGAAAGGAATATTGTAGCTAATTGTGATAATTAATTTCTGACTTTGATTTGCTGTAACTTTTTCCTGTGCCTACTCAGCTATCTCAGGGCCAACTTGAAGCTGAAGAAAGGTCAAGATCTCAAAGATCACTGTAGAACTCTCTGGATTCCTCTCAATGGGAGCCTCCTTCATATAGATACAGGAAAGGCAGAATTCCACAGTTGGTGGAGGATTTTAGAGATGGAGGTGCTTTTTCTGCAATTGATGTGGCCCAGTTTCCTCTGGATATGGGCAACAGATAACATTGTCCAATGCTCTGCCCATTCATTTGGATCAGGAGCGGAAAATTAAATATGATACTATTGTTTGACAGGGATACTCCAAAGACAAGGTCATTTATAGCAAATATACTGACCTTGTTCCATAGGAGGTTATGAATCCAGATGACCCAGAACTGCAAAGGCCAGATGAGGAGACAAAGAAATTACAGAAAGGACAAGAGCAGCCTTGGAGAAGATCATAGCCAAGAAGATTGCTGAGGCAATCAGTCCAATGGATCAGTCCTGGGATCAGTTCAACATCCTTAGTCATCAGAGAGATGCAAATCAAAAGGACCCTGAGATTCCACCTCACACCAGTCAGAATGGCTAAGATCAAAACCTCGGTGGACAGCAGATGCTGGAAGGATATGGTGAAGGATATGGTACCTTTATGACCCCCAGTTGAGGGATGAGGCCACCTACCCAAAAATTTTAACCAAGAATTGTTCCTGTCAAAGGAATGAACGGGACAAAAAATGGAACAGAGACTGAAAGAAAAGCTAACCATCCCATCTGCAGACACCAAACCCAGACGCTATTGCTGATACCAAGAAGTGCTTGCTGATAGAAGCCTGGTATGGCTGTTCCCTGAGAGGTTCTACCAGCACCTGACTAATACAGATGCAGATATTCATAGCCAACCACTGGACTGATCCCAGGACCTCAATGGAAGAGGTGGGGGAAGGACTGGAGGAGCTGAAGGTGATTGCATCTTCATAGGAAGAATAATATCAAATAAATGTTCTACCCAGGTACCACATTTTCTGTATCCATTCGTCTGTTGAGAAACATCTGGGTTGTTTCCAGCTTCTGGCTCTTATGAATAAGGCTGCTATAAACATAGTGGAGCTTGTGTCCTTGTTCTATGTTGGAGCATCCTTTGGGTATATGCCCAGGAGTAGTATAGCTGGGTTTTCAGGTAAAACTATTTTCAGTTTTCTGATGAACCACAAGATTGATTTCCAGAGTGGTTGTACCAGCTTGCAATCCCACCAGCAGTGGAAGAGTGTTCCTCTTTCACCATATCCTTCCAGCATCTGCTGTCCACCGAGGTTTTGATCTTAGCCATTCTGACTGGTGTGAGGTGGAATCTCAGGGTCCTTTTGATTTACATTTCTCTGATGACTAAGGATGTTGAACATTTCTTTAACTACTTCTCAGTCATTTGAGATTACTCAGTTGAGAATTCGTTGTTTAGCTCTGTATCCCATTTTTGAATAGCGTTATTTGGTTCTCTGGAGTCTAACTTCTTGGGTTCTTTGTATATTTTGGATATTATCCCTCTACTGGCTGTAGGATAGTTAAAGATTTTTTTTTTGTATTTAATCTTCATTATGTATGCTATCCCTATCATTATTATACTCCATTTTAGAGTTGAGGAAACTATGGTCCAGAGACCTAATTGTCTAAGATCATTGCATTCACCAGTGGTTCTCAACCTTCCTAACATTTGAACGTGTTAATATAATTCCTCATATTGTGATGATCCCAACCATAAAATAAATTTTTGGTTGATAATTTCATACTTTACTACTTTATAACTTTAGTTTTGATACTATTATGAAACATAAGTGTCTAATATGCAGGTTATCAGATATGTAACCCCTGGTGGGGTCAAAGATTGAGAACTACTGTCATAGACAAAGTGTTGAGCCCAAGGCACATGAGACTGATTCGAAGACTGCCTTCTAAAATTGGGAGTTCCACCGGGCAGTGGTGGTGCACACCTTTAATTCCAGCACTTGGGAGGCAGAGGCAGGCGGATTTCTGAGTTCGAGGCCAGCCTGGTCCACAGAGTGAGTTCCAACACAGCCTGGGCTATAAAGAGAAACCCTGTCTCGAAAAACAAAAACAAATAAAATTGGGAGTTCCACTTGAACCAGTGATGGATTCAGAAAGAAAGAAATTTCTGGTAACCATATAAGGCTAAAGACTGTTACACCCTAGGGTCTTCAGCCGTTTTTAGCAAGAATTGAGCAAACGATGAATGCAAATTCTTCATAACTAACAAGTCATTGACCACATCTCCCAAATTAAGGGATAAGCCCAGATTTTAAAATTGGATTCCAATCCTCTTCACACTAAAAATTGACCACTGGGTCTTGGGTCTTCTCATGTAAAGCAAAGGATTTCGTGGATGGAACTCTAAGGGCCCTTCCAACCTTCGTTGTCCATGATGCTTCAATTGCATAGCAAGTTCTGATCACCTGTAGTTGTCCACACAATGAAAATGTGATACTACTATGGAGAGCAATGCTGAGTAAGCCCCTGAACTGAATAGTCTCTGTGTTTATCCCAGAGGTTTTCTCCACCCTTCCCTTCCCTCTACCCTAGAAGCCTGGTCTCTCTACTGTCTGCATGTCCAGGCCTCAGCAGCATTGTCCAAATACTTAAAAGGGACAGAAAGGTTCATTTTGGTTCATGCTTTTGGTGATTTCTGTCCATAGTTAGCCAGCTCCCAGTGGAGTGTGTCTATGTGAACAGCATCATGGTAAGAGGAGCATGTAACAGAGAAAGATGGCCATCTCAGGAGGCAGGAAGTAGAGTAAGCCACCCCTCTGTCTTCACTGGTGTTCAGTCTGGTGAAGGGTACTGCCCACATTTGAGTAGGTTTTTCTTAGGTCTCTCCACCTCAATGAATGTAATCTACAAAATCCTTCAGATGTGCCTCTATGTTTGTTTCCATGGTGATACTAAGCCCCATCAAGAAGGCAATCAAAGTTAACCATCACAGCAACAGTGAACTACAACAGTGAACAGTAAAATGGGTTCTCCCAAAATTTCCCACTATGTTCCTCAGTTCACACCATGTTCCCCTATTTAAGCATGATGTGTCTCTGGTGTGGCAGTGGACCAAGGCAGCAAATAGAGAAGGAGAGGGAAAAAAGGGAGGAGGATCGGGAGAAATATCAGAAACCAGGCTTTCTTAGGAGTGGTGGTGTTCACCTTTGATCCAAGCACTATTTAGGTAGAGGCAGGCAGATCTCTGTAAATTTGAGGCCAGCCTGGTCTACATAGTGAATTCCAGGACAGCCAGGACTATGTACAGAAACTCTGTCTTAGAAAAGAAAAAGAAAAAGAAAAAAGAAAAAGAAAAACAAAGGAGACAGAAACCAGGCTTTTGTCCAAAGGAGAAAAAAAAAAAGGGAATGAAAATAAAGCATTGCCCAAATGCAACTACATCTAACAGTTAGAGAACAATGGATCAATGCTTTGTGCAATTGGAGAGAGAAAACCCATTAGGAACATCAGAGCTGCTTGGTCTCTTTTGACCCTCTGAACCCAAAGAAGATCTGCACTCACATGAGGTGTAGATCAGGGACTTTATAAATAAAATAAAACTTTAGAAAGGAAGAT
>NW_021604981.1:13780-15614 GCF_004785775.1 Grammomys surdaster
AGGAAGGAAGGAAGGAAGGAAGGAAACCTGCTATGAGGTACATGATACAAATCTAATTAATTGACTCTACACTAGCATTGTTAATCTTGGCTATATACTAAAACCCCTTGGGAAGTTCCACACAGTATTGTGTGGATCCTGCCTGTTGAACCTGGATTTGACAAGTCTAGGGATGGCCTGGGAGGATGCTTAGGGCTCTGTAGGTGATTCTAACATGGCTGAGAATCACTCTAAATGCACCTGCTTTTTGCCATAGCACATTGCCTCCTTGCCAGAACCTTCTCTCTGACCACCCTGGTGAAATCACCTGTGGGCCTTTGGGAAAGTTTTGAGGTCCAGACTCCATATTAGACTCAAAAATCAGAATCTTGTTGGGTATGACTGGGCTACCACTTGTTTTAAAGGTGTCTCAGTATCTTGGCTACTTTACAGCTTGTTACACTGGACTTTTGATTTTCCTGTCTGCTTTGTCTTTTTCTGTGTGCCCCTAGGGTGAGACATAATCTAATCTTCTTTTTGATAACTTTTATAGGATTTCAGAATGGAGAAGATTTACATAGTTGAGTTTCAGCTTTTGTGTTTAATTGGGACTATACAAACTTAAAAAATCAATTTAATTACATTTTAATATGAAAGTTTATACATTCACTTTATTAATTCAAAGTGATTTAAAGTTTCCATTCCTAAGTGATAACTACTGGCCTGTAGCACTAACAGTTTCCTACATAAACCTATTGGTTATTTTTTTCTTTTTTGTTGTTTTGAGAAACTTAGTGTTTAATTAGAGCAACCAAATCATGTTTTATCCACTTTGCCTCTCATATGCTAGGTAAATAGCTTCATTATTTCTCATCTGTTTGAAGTTTCTTTCTTTATTTTCCGAACTCAGGACCGTGTCTTGCTAAGCCTATGCTGTAAGCTGGGGTCTACCTCAAGCTCCTCAAAAAGTTGAATATTTCTGTCTTTTGCTGTACTATGCTCAGTCTTTTAAAACAATGACTTATCATGCCTTAGTGTATGTTTGTGTGCTGGTGTATATGAGCACGTGTATTCATGCCACAGCACACATGTGGAGGTTAGAGGGCAGCTTAGTGGAGATGGGTCGTTTCTTTCACCAGTGTGTAGGATCTAGGGACCCAGCACATATCCTGAGTTTGTGTAGCAAGCACACATTTACTCACTGAGCTGTCTCACTGGCCTCCTGTTGCTTCATCTTAATGCATTTGGGTGACTCTGTCTGTTGCTGGGTTGTTCCCAAAGAAACACCTTCCTCCTGGGGAGTCCCTGCTCAACTTTTATTAAACAATTCCCAATCTACAACTCAACCTTTAGTTTCATCTTGGAAAGAATTAATGCTTCCTTCTCTGTGCCCTCTACCACTTTATTCTGTATTCCTTTGCCGATTCTTGCCCCATCTGGACATCGCTGATCTTCTTACATGGATTTTATGAACTGCAACCTTCAAGGGCAAGGACTGTGTTGGCCAATTCTATGTTACCACTGTCTTTTGTGCAGACTCCTTCTCTCTATACTGTTCCTTAAAGTTAGACTTTTTTATTTTTAATTTTTTTTTTGCCTATATGAATGTATATGGACCACAAGTGTGATTGGTGCCCACAAAGGTTAGAAGGGGTTATTGAATTCCCTGGAACTGAAGTTTCAGGCTCTTGTGAGTAGTTGCCTTGTGGGTCCTGTAAGAACAGGAACTGCTCTCTACTAAGGAGCCGTTTCTCTAGTCCCTTTAGTTAGTCTTCCAGTCTCTATGGAGCGTTTTTCTTTTCTTTCTTTCTCTCTCTCTCTCTCTCTCTCTCTCTCTCTCTCTCTCTCTCTCTCT
>NW_021604981.1:15624-25264 GCF_004785775.1 Grammomys surdaster
TCTCTCTCTCTCTCTCTCTCTCTCTCTCTCTCTCTCTCTCTCTCTCTTTCTTTCTTTCTTTTTTTTTCCAGGCAGGGTTTCTCTGTGTAGCCCTGGCTGTCTTGGAACTCACTCTGTAGACCAGGCTGGCCTCGAACTCAGAAATCCACCTGCCTCTGCCTCCCAAGTGCTGGGATTAAAGGTGTAAGCCACCACTGCCCTGCTCTTTTCTTTTCTAAAGTATCCTACTGCTATTCTGAAGCAGGGTGTCTTTATGTAGTCTTGGCTATCCTGGAAATTGCTTTGTAGACCAGGCTAGTCTTGAGCTCACAGTTTACCACCACACCCAACTATGTGTTTTTTTATGATGTCTTTCCATGAATCTAAGTTTGTAATATATTACTTTTCAGAAGCCATCTAAGAGAGACTAAGGCATGCAAGTAAATTTTCTGGAGATGGCCCACTGTTTTGCATGACCTGCTATGGGTGAGCTCTGAGAATTCAGAGTCCTTAGAGACTTCATCCCAGAATTCTTTCTTGCTGCTGATATGCCTTTCCTGTCACTATTATATAGCCTAATGATTTCTGGGGCTCTGCCCACACTGTTGAACAAATTTTCTGCAGATCAACATAAATATGCACTTTTATGAATTAATGCTGTTTGGATAAATTAATGATTTTATAGAATTACTCATTTGATTCAAATAATTTTATGAAGATGGTTTTAGTTGTTTTGCCAGAAAGATAAAGATAAAGTTAGAATCAAGAATAGAATTTGCTCACTCCTCATAGAATATTAAGTAAAGGCTTACTTAATAATTACTTGATAATTACACTAAAAAGAGAAGTAGACAGGACAAATTGTGATCAAGGAAAATCATCCATTCTAGGTCAGGTCCAAGGATGAAGCCACAGGTCATGTGCACTATGACAAAGCCAGGCCATGAGAAACTGTTGCTTTGAACTTATAATGAGCTCATAGACTGAAACACTGCTTTCAACTTACTATCAACATCCATCTGTAACTCCCCTTTTGTGTAATCATTTTATCTACAAGGTAATATTCTGAAGAACTTTGTCTAAGAATGTGTAAGGGGAAGAAATAAAGTGTGGCATTTGGGGGTTCAACCCCATCCAACAAATGTGTGTGTGTGTTCGTGTGTGTGTGTGTGTGTGTGTCTATATGAATGTACATACATATTTGTGTATGTATGTAAGTATGTATGAGCACTTGTGGAACTGATGAAACAGGTGATTGGGCCTGACCAGGGTGTATGTGTGTGTGCCTATTATTTTTTCTTTTCCTTTCCTTTTTTTCTGGTTCAGGAAGAGATAAGTGTTCTAAACTTCTCCCCTGGCCAGAGAGACATCCTTGAGACACAGAGAAAAACGCCCTAGCAATTAAGCCTTTTTTTCTTCTTAATCTCCTGCTGCTGTCAGCACAGTGATTATTAGTAAGAGAAAGTTACAAGGCCAGAGGTCATCAGTCTTTGACCTTTGTCCAACACTGTGTCCTGTGTCCCACCTTGGACTGTTCATTCTAAAGGCCAGGGCAGGTCTCCAGCAGTTACTGTTTAAGTAATATTTATACCAGTTGTGGAGAGCTTTGGGGACCACTTGGTAGGAATCTGACATTGGTCTAGGACAAGGAAGTAAGCTCAGGAAGGAATCTAATTTTAGACTAGAACATAGAAGTAGACTCCAGGTATTATTATGATATTGGGCTAGGACAGGGAAGTAGGGTCAGATATCTTGGGCATACTGATACACTTAGAAACAGTGAACACGGGAGTCATCAGGGGACTTTTTTTTATTGCCTTGTTTGTTCCTTGACTATTTGTGTTTATTGTATCATTTTTCCTCAACCTAGAACTGACCTTAATACTTGCATGTAATTAAAATGGTATAAAAGCAGATTGGGAAAAAAATACACCCCTCCTCAGAACTAGTTGAGGTTATGCTCCAATATGTCAGCATATGTATGTTGTCTAATCATCTCTTTTCTTTTTAATCCTCACTCCTGCTCTGGAGAACCTGTTGACTGACTGAGTTGGCTTGGTCAACCAATAAAGACAAAGAAGGTGTAAACTGAATTAAAAATCCACTAGCTCAGAGAGGTAACTACTATCTTAACTATATACCAAGCCTGATTCTATAGCTAAACTGCTAGATGTTTAGAAATCTTCATGTTACTCTACTGCAGCTAGTCTACCTTTCTCTTGCACTCCCATGGGGCCTCCTTAGCTCTCTTTCCTAGAATACTGTTTACCTGTGTCCTGCCAGCTGCTTCTCCGTTGCTCCTATAAGTCCAAAGAGAAAATCCCTGTCTCCTACCTGGAGCTCCTTCCCTAAAGGCTCTTCCAAATCAAAAAGGGAGCTATATCAAAGGTCCCATTGCTTATCAAACAAGTGTCTAACTCCTCCTTTATACCCTTGGCAGACTGAACCATGTCATTGTCTTTGTGGGGAGCTAACTTTGTCCCTGGGTCATAGAACAAATACCACAAGACCTCACCCAAGTGTCTTGCCTTAAAATCGTCATTTTTTTTTTTTTGGTTTTTGGTTTTTGTTTTTTCGAGACAGGGTTTCTCTGTGTAGTCCTGGCTGTCTTGGAACTCACTCTGTAGACCAGGCTGGCCTCGAACTCAGTAATCCACCTGCCTCTGCCTCCCAAGTGCTGGGATTACAGGCGTGCACCACCATTGCCCGGAAAAATCATCATTCTTTAAAAATCCATTTTTCAGCCTGGCAGTGGTGGCACACACCTTTAATCCCAGCACTTGGGAAGCAGAGGCAGGTGGATTTCTGAGTTCGAGGCCAGCCTCGTCTACAGAGTGAGTTCCAGGACAGCCCAGGCTATAAGAGAAACCCTGTCTCTAAAAACAAAACAAAAAAAAAAATCCATTCTTCAGCATTCTTAATTATAGAGGCTTTTAGAGGCACACCCAAACTACATCTCTTCAGGACACACCTAACTCCACCTGACAAATGCACTGTCTATCTCAGCTTGTATATTTTGCTAACATTGACTTTTCTATGTACAGCAACCAATTATCCCGTCAGATACTACTTAAATTTAGTATAGTTCAGATTTAACAAGTCTCCTTTTACAGTTTGTGCACAGTGTGTTTGCCATATCTTGAAGTCATGGGGATGCTTTCCTTTTTCTTTTCTTGTGAGAATCTTGACTTCAAATTTGTTTCTGCATGTGAAACTAGTTAAAGATAACTAGTGTTCAGTTCATATCCTGAAAAACTCCATCTTCCACAGAGATCTGGAGGCTTCCGGGCTCTTTAGAAGGTTCCATCCCTTTACTCCAGCCTATGTAAATATCACATAGCCTAATTGTAGATGTGGAATATGGATGACCAAGTTCTTGAAGCATGTTGTTTCTCTTCCTTCCTTCCTTCCTTCCTTTTTCTTTCTTCCTTCCTTTTTTTCTTTCTTTCTTGTTTTTTTTAATAATGTCTTCATTAAAACCCTTACTTTTTCATATACTCTTTAGACCAGCTTGTCAAAGGGACAGGTAAAAATACAGCTGAAACTTTGATTACAATTACATTGAATTGAAAGATGCAATGGGAATAGCTTCAGATGTTTATAAAATGGATTGCTCAAAAATCTTTCTAAAGTGCATCTCATAAATCAACATGCAGTCATCAGAGGTAAATACATCAGGATCACATATCACTCAGATTCATCCTCATAGTCTTATTATTTAACAACTAACAACAATTTTTTTTCTTTGCCGACTGACTATTTTTTAATATTTATTTAATGTAAATGAGTAACACTGTTCTTAGATACAACAGAAAAGGACATCCGATCTCATTACAGATATTTATGAACCACCATGTGGTTGCTGGGAATTGAACTCAGGACCTCTGTTAGAACAAACAGTGCTCTTTTTTTTTTTTTAATTTTATTTTTTTGAACATGAAATGCATTTTTATAGCATGTTTTACAAGGGGAGGTGGTAAGAGGGGCCAGGTGGTGGAAAAGTACAGAATCTTCTTGGCCTGTGCCTTAAAACATGTCATGGTCTATATGGTACACTGCCTTGAATTACGATCTACCTGCTATTCTTCAGAAGATATGGTACACTGCTTGAGTTATGGTCTCCCTGCTATTCTTCAGAAGATATGGTACACTGCTTTGAGTCTATCTGCAGGTGCCAAGCAGGATCTTGCAGTTGCTAAGCTTCAGGGGACATTGTGCAGGTGGGGAAAGGTAGGGGGTGAGGGTAAGGGCGAGGGTCCTGGCTTCTGGCATCTCCCCCTTCTCTGTTTAGTTAGAGAAGGCGTCTTATGATCAATCCCAACTATGTGAATTTTGAATTTGGATGTCTAATTATGGGGGGTCTTAGACAAGTTCACAACCCCAAAACATTGATGTAAGACGAGTCACATCGATGGTTGAAGGCTTCAGGCTGTCCACAATGGGCAATGTCAAGGGACCCCGAGGTGGGTGAAATGAGGGTGAGAGCCCTGTCTTAGGGCATGTAGGCTGCACCCACTCCCAGCACCACACACTCCTTTTCAGCTGCATTGGGTGGACCCCTGGGAAGTGGACCTACAATAATCCTGTCATTGGGCTAACTCACAGCCATCCTAGTCCCTTGTAAATGTTCAAGTTACCAACCATTTGTCAGTTTGGGGTGTAATATTGTCATAAAGGAAGGCTCCCCAATGTTAGTGGCCATATCAAGGGCGGCCTTGGTTTAGGAAAAAGCCAATTTTTGTTGTGGTGATCAAGAGGCCAAGCTCTCTAGAGAGAGAAACAAGGGCAAAGCCAGGCATACCAGGAACCATTCTGGAGGGCGTGGAAGTCTAGGGGTCGACCATAGGGGGAGGCAGGGTAGCTGGCAGCTGTGTCAGTCTCCTGCGGAGTCACTTCTGGATCCTCTTCAATTTTCAGCTGATGGTAATGAACTTCAACCGTCTTCTTGATGGCAGAATCAACATGGCTCCGAGGACGACAGGTCGCTGGCGACAATCTCTGTCTCACTCAATCTTGATGTCGTGCACACGTCCTCTCAATGCGGGTCCGTTAGGAGGGGTCCGTGCCTCGAGCCCCACGTCATGGCACCACTTGACCCGACCGGCGGGTCCTAGTTATTTGTGGGGATGAGGAGGACTGCAACCTGCTATTCTTCAGAAGATATGGTACACTGCTTGAGTTATGGTCTCCCTGCTATTCTTCAGAAGATATGGTACACTGCTTTGAGTCTATCTGCAGTTGCCAAGCATGATCTTGCAGTTGCCAAGCTTCAGGGGACATTGTGCAGGTGGGGAAAGGTAGGGGGTGAGGGTAAGGGCAAGGGTCCTGGCTTCTGGCACATCTGGATTAGAACTTCTAACAGCAGGCATCACAGGTGATTCATTTTTACCTGGAAAGAAAAAAGAAGGGGATTCTCAGGGAGATTTCTCTTCCCTGGATGTAAATTGTTATTCATCGTATTTATGGTTGGGCCTGGCTTTGTGGGGGGGAGGTATCTATTTTTTTCATTAATCTTTTTGGTAGCTGGTTAGCTGTGCCTTCTGTGGTATTGGACAGGCATATCAGTCCTCGGCTCCATAAGGGAACTGGGTCGGGCCATTCCCTTTATGGGTAAGAGGGTCCTTCCCCATATCTGTGGCAAAGTTTTGTTGGTTTTGATGGTGCCAGAGGTCACCAACATGGTCAGCAAGAGATTTGACATGAGCTTTCAGCTTTAGAGAGATAAAAGTGAACAAGGCATGATGGAGAGTATTTCAGGGGGACTCCTTCGGAGGGGGTACCGTTCCCCCTCTTTTGTTTTTAAAGCCAATTTTTCAGAATTTTTGTAAAATCAGGGCAGAAGCACCAACAGTCGCTCCTTCCACACTCAGAGAGTCATGAAGACCTTATTTAAGGATATATAAATCTATATTAACAATCTTTTGTCAAAGGACTTTTATAGCACCACTGACAATTAATCAGACTATATAATATATCGATTAGAAATAGCTTTTTCTACTTTTTGTGAGATTACCTCTCTTTTGTCAATTAACTGTTGAGGAAATTAGGGTTTACCTCTCTCTTGAGAATATTGAACAGAGATTTAAATTCTTTTGTGGAGAGCTTAAAATAGGATCTTAGCCAATTAGCAACTCCTAGAAACTTTTGAAATTAATTTAAAATAAGTAAGCTCTCTCCATCTCTCTCTTTTTTTTTAGACCCTTTATCTGTGTGGGTTTTTTTTTATTGGATATTATATGTATTTACCTTTCAATCTTATTTCCTTTCTCATTCTCCCCAAAACCCCTTTTCCCATACCCCCTCCTCCTAATTTTTGTGACAGTGTGCTCCAAACATCCTCCCAGTCCCATCTCCCTGCTCTCGAATTCCTACACAGTAGGGGATCCAAACTTTCGGGGACCATGGCCCTCCACTTTCACTGAAGTCTAACAAGGTAAGGCTCAATTCCCTATACAGGTGCATGAGTCCCTCCCTTTGTGCTCTCTGGCTGGTGGTTTAGACTTTGAGAGCTCTGGTTCAAACTTTTGATACTCCTTCTAGAAAGGACCAACGCATTCATACTTTGGTCTTCCTTCTTCTATGTGAGTTTTATGTGGTCTATATGTATTTTCTTAGAAATTGTGAGCTTTTGGGCTAATATCCACTTATCAGTGAGTGCATACCATGTATGTTCTTTTGAGATTGGGTTATCTCACTCAAGATGATATTTTCCAGCTCCATTCGTTTGCCTAGGAATTTCGTGAACTCATTGTTTTTAATAGCTGAGTAGTACTCCATTGTATAAATGTACCACATTTTCTGCATCCATTCTTCTGTCAAAGGGCATCTGGGTTCTTTCCAACTTCTGGCTATTATAAATAAGGCTGCTATGAACATGGTGGAGCATGTGTCCCTGTTGTATGTTGAAACTTCTTTTGGGTATATGCCCAGGAGTGGTATAGCTGGGTCCCCAGGTAACACTATGTTAAATTTTCTGAGATACCGCCAGACTGCCTTCCATAGTGGTTGTACCAGTTTACAATCCCACCAACAGTGGAGGAGTGTTCCTCTTTCTCCACATCCTTGCCAACATGTGCTGTTACCTGTGTTTTTGATCTTAGCCATTCTGACTGGTGTGAGGTGGAATCTCAGTGTTGTTTTCATTTGCATTTCCCTGATGACTAGTGATGCTGAACACTTCTTTAGGTGCTTCTCAACCATTCGAGCTTCCTCAGTTGAGAATTCTTTGTTCAGCTCTGTGCTCCATTTTTTTAATAGGGTTCTTTGATTGTCTAGAGTCTAATTTCTTCAGTTCTTTGTATACCTTGGATATTAGCCCTTTATCAGATGTAGGGTTGGTGAAGATCTTTTCCCAATCTGTTGGTTGCCGCTCTGTCCTATTGACTGTGTCCTTTGCTTTACAGAAGCTTTGCAGCTTTATGAGGTTCCATTTGTCAATTCTTTGTCTTAGAGCACAGGTCGTTGGTGTTCTGTTCAGGAACTTTTTCCCTGTGCCTATGTGTTCCAGGCTTTTTCCCAGTTTCTCTTCTATTAGTTTCAGTGTGGCTGGTTTTAGGTGGAGGTCCTTAATCCACTTGGAATTGAGCTTTGGACAAGGAGATAAGTATGGATCAATTTGCATTTTTCTACATGCTGACCACCAGTTGGACCAGCACCATTTGTTGAAAATGCTATCTTTTTTCCGTTCAATGGCTTTAGCTTCTTTGTCAAAGATCAAGTGACCATAGGTATGGGGGTTCATTTCTGGGTCTTCTATTCTATTCCACTAATCCTCCTGCCTGTCTCTGTTCCAATACCATGCAGTTTTTATCACTATTGCTTTGTAGTACAGCTTGAAGTCGGGGATGGTGATTCCTCCAGAAGTTCTTTTATTGCTGAGAGTAGTTTTCGCAATCTTGGGTTTTTTGTTATTCCAAATAAATTTTAAGATTGCTCTTTCTATCTCTGTGAAGAATTGAGTGGGAATTTTGATGGGGATTGCATTAAATCTGTAGATGACTTTTGGCAAAATAGCCATTTTTACTATATTAATCCTTCCAATCCATGAGCATTGGGAGATCTTTCCATCTTCTGAGATCTGCTTCGATTTCTTTCTTCAGGGGCATGAAGTTCTTGTCATACAGGTCTTTTACATGCTTGGTTAGGTTCACACCAAGGTATTTTATATTATCTGTGACTATTGTGAAGGGTGTCATTTCCATAATTTCTTTCTCAGCCAGTTTATCTTTTGAATAGAGGAAGGCTACTGATTTGCTTGAGTTAATTTTATATCCAGCCACTTTGCTAAAGTTGTTTATCAGGTTTAAGACTTCTCTGGTGGAAGTTTTGGGGTCACTTAAGTATACTATCATATCATCTGCAAATAGTGAGATTTTGACTTCTTCCTTTCCTATTTGTATCCCTTTGACTTCTTTTTGTTGTCTAATTGCTCTGGCTAGGACTTCCAGAACTGAGGACAAAGAGATGAGAGTAGTTAGTTAGATATAGAACAGAGTTAGAATAGAGAGTTAGAATAGAAGATAGAATAGAGATAGAATAGAGTTTTTCCTTTTCCCCAGATAGAAGTTTTCCTTTTTTTTTTTTTCTCCACTTAGGGCCTTTCTGCTTTTTCCCTTAGATAGCTTTCATAGGAAACTTTTAACACTTAGTAACAAATGGTATAAGTGACATCTCTAAGTGTCTTTTCTTCCTGTGACCTCAAACTAGCAGGCTTAAGTCAGAGCCCAGCAGATTCTGCTGAGACAGAACAAAGACTGCATTGCCTAATCTTCTGTTGTTAGGCTACAGGTGTTAATCACTTAAGCCTGCAGTCTTTTACCCTCAGAAGTTTTTAGGACTTTTTAGAACTTATCATCAATATTTCAGTACAGGTCAGGGTGCCAGTAAGCCCTGAGATCCTCAGACTTTAAAGCCATCACCAGAGTCCTACTCTGTAGCCCTGCTTTTACCCTCCCACCAAGCTGGGGCTGGCTACTGGCAGGGAGGTAGTGTGGGAGTCATGGGAGGAGGGTGGCTTTTGAGTTGGAGTCCCAGGGTACATTCATCTAGAGAAACTGGGCTGTTATTGGTTCTACCAGTCCTCATGGGTATAGTTGATCCATTTATTGATTAATTCTGTTAGCAAAGTTTTTGGATGATCTATGGTGTGTTGGACTACCGTCTGGCATATGACATACTGGGAACCACATTTAGCCAGGCCCATTGCTTTTCATGTCCTTTTTGGTTGTTTTGTGTTAGAGTTGACAGTAGTTGCCTCAGAGGTGGGGTAGGACCCAAAGCTAAAAGTAGTTACTCTCGGTGTGTACCCTTTGGTGTGGTGGAAAACTAGGAAGTTGGAATAGAGTGAGTAGAAGGTAAAGAGGAAGGGTCAGAGGGCCTTTGGGAAATCTGGAAGGCAGATCTGTTAAGACTCTTCATAAGTGACTTGAGATTATTGGGACAGCTAAGAGCACAGAAGTGCATAGTTGGACTTAAGTTTCCACATTACAAATCAACTCAGGGAGGCTGAGGTTGGTGGTGAGTTTGGCGCCAGCCTTGTCTATATAGAGAGACCCAGGCCAGCTAGGGCTACAGAGAGTCTGTCTCAAATTAGTCAATTAACCCAACCAACCAATCCAAAAACCTACTAGGGGAAGAGAATTGCTCTAATAGCTAAGTCATT
>NW_021604982.1:0-15250 GCF_004785775.1 Grammomys surdaster
TTGGTTTTTCGTGTTCATTTATTTGTGATTTACTATTATCCACGAATTGTGAATATTGATTATTCGTGTTCATTTATTTCTGAATTACTGTTATCTATGACTAATGATTATTGATTTTTCATGTTCATTTTGTTCAGAATTACTATTATCCATGAATGGTGAATATTGATTATTCATGTTCATTTATTTTTCATTTACTAATAACAATGATTGGTGAACATTGATTATTCCTGTTCTTTTATTTCTGACTTTCTATTATCTATGACTTATGACTATTGATATTTCAGCTTTATTTATTTCTGATTTCCTATTGACTATGACTGATGACTATTGGTTATTCATGTTCATTTATTTGTGGTTTACTATTATCCACGAATCGTGAATATTGATTATTCCTGTTCATTTATTTCTGTCTTACTCTAATCTATGACTGATGACTATTGATATTTCAGCTTTATTTATTTCTTATTTTCCATGAACTAATAGTGACGAGTATTGATTATTCATGTTCATTTATTTCTGATTTACTATTATCTGTGTATGCTGAATATTGTTTATTCATGTTCATTTATTTCTGACTTCCTATTATCTGTGTCTGATGACTACTGATATTTCCGATTAATTTATTTCTGATTTCTTGTTTATTATGACTGATGGCTTTTGGTTATTCATGTTCATTAATATCTGATTTACCATTATCCACTAATCGTGAATATTGATTATTCATGTTCATTTATTTCTGACTTACTATTATTTATGATTGATGACTTTTCATACTTCAGCTTTATTTATTTCTGATTTCTTTTAACCTACGAGTGATAACTATTGATTAATCAAGTTCATTTATTTCTGATTTCATATTATCCACGAATGGTGAATATTGATTATTCGTGTTAATTTGTTTCTGACTTACTATTATCTATGACTGATGACTATTTATATTTCTTCTTTGTTTATTTCTGATTTCCTATTAACCATGATTAATGAGTATTGATTATTAATATTCTTTTTTTTCAGATTTACCATTATCCACGAATGGTGAATATTGATTATTCATGCTCAATTATTTCCGATTTACAATTATCCACGATCGTCAATATTGGTAATTCCTGTTCATTTATTTCTGACTTACTCTTATCTATGACTAATGACTATTGATATTTCAGCTTTATTTATTACTGAATTCCTATTAATTTTGACTGATGACTATTGATTATTCATGTTCATTTTTGTCAGATTTACTATTATCCACGTATGGTGAATATTGATTATTAATGTTCATTTATTTCTGATTTACTATTACCAACCATTGTTGAATATTGATTATTCCTGTTCATTTATTTCTTACTTACTATTATCTATGACTTATGACTATTGATATTTCTGCTTTATTTATTTCTGATTTCCTACTAACTATGACTGATGACTATTGGTTATTCATGTTCATTTATTTCTTATTTACTATTATCCAAGAATCGTGAATATTGTTTATTCCTGTTTATTTATTTCTGACTTACTATTATCTATGACTGATGACTATTTTTTGTTGTTTAGATTTTTTTTTTGTTTTGGATGCTGTAGAATATTTATATATATATATGTATATATTAGAATATATACATACACACACACACATACACACACACACACACACACACACACAAACACACATATATATTCTTGTTTTCACCACTTCACCCACTGTGCTCCAACCAGACCACTTTGCCATTCTTTCTTTTCTTCTCTGTTCTTCTTTGTATTTCTTTCTTGTGTCCTCCCACTAAGAGCTGGAACTCATGATCCTCCTCCTGTCTCAGTCTCTCAAGTGCTGGATTACATTAGCTTTGCCTTGTCTGTCCTGGGAACTTGCTCTGTATACTAGGCTGGCTTTGAACTCACGGGGAAGATCCAGCCTGCCCCTGCATGCCTCCAATCCCAGCACTCGAGAAGCAGAGGCAGGTAAATCTTTAAGTTTGAGGCCAGCCTTGTCTGCAATGTGGGTTCCAGGACAGCTAGTCCTACACAGAGAATCCCTACCTTGAAAAAAAAAATTTAAAGGTTTTTCTCCCTCTTTTACTAGAATCGTCTCAACGCCATTTATTTTGGCCGATCCTTTTTCCAGCGACTAGTAACGCCATTCCCATTATAAAAAAAGTTCCCTTGAGTTTGTTTTCAGTTCGGCCTAACAATCTTTATTTTCCTCCAAGCGGAGATGCTTTTCTCTGAGCCTCTTTCTGGACTACCTTTCCCTTGCTCTTCAGTTCGCAGCTGGGCAGACAGCTCTCTCATATCTCCATTGTCTCTAGGCCCTTTGCGCTCCTCAACTCTAAAGGGCCTGTAGAACCCAGGGCCATTAGAATCTCGCCAATGCTAGACTGCTGCTAGGGCGGTTGCCGTGGAGAATTCTGAGAGGACCAACTTTCAGCGTCCTAGTGACTGAATAAGCTTGGTGCCTGAGTCACCAGTGGGTGCGTCACTCGACTGATGACTATTGATACTTCAGCTTTATTTATTTCTTCTTATCCATGGACAAATACTGATGACTATTGATTATTCATGTTCATTTATTTCTGATTTACTATTATCCACGAATGGTGAATAGTGATTATTCAGGTTCATTATTTCTGACTTACTATTATCTATGACTGATGACTATTGATATTTCAGCTTTATTGTTTGCTGATTTACTATGAACTATGACTGATGACTATCGATTATTAATGTTCATTTATTTCTGATTTACCATTATCTATGAATGGTGAATATTGATAATTCATGTTCATTATTTCTGACTTACTATTATCTTTGACTGATGACTATTGATACTTCAGTTTTATTTATTTCTGATTTCCCAGGAACTATGACTGATGACTATTGATTATTCATGTTCAATAATTTTTGTTTAACTATTATTGACAAATGGCGAATACTGTTTATTCCTGTTCATTTAATTCTGATTTACTATTATCTATGACTGATGACTATTGATTTTTCAGCTTTACATATTTCTGATTTACTATTAAGTATGACTAATGACTATTGATTATTCATGTTCATTTATTTCTGACTTCCTATTATCTATGAATGATGACTATTGATATTTCAGCTTCATTTTTTTCTGCTTTACTATTAAGTATGACTGATGACTATTGATTATTCATGTTCATTTATATATGATTTACTATTATCTACGAAAAGTGATTGTTGAATATTCATGTTCATTGTTTTCTACTTACTATTAATTATGACTGATGACTTTTGATACTTCAGCTTCATTTATTTCTGATTTCCTATGAACTATGACTGATGATTATCGATTATTCATGTTCATTTTTTTCATCTTTACCATTATTCACGAATGGTGAATATTGACTATTAATGTTCATTTATTCTGATTTACTATTATCCAAGAATGCTGAGCATTGATTATTCCTGTTCATTTATTTTTGACTTAGTATTATCTATGACTGATGACTATGGATAATTCAGCTTTATTTTTTTCCAGTTTACAATTAACTATGACTGATGACTATTGATTATTCATTTTCATTTATATCTGATTTACTATTATTCACGATGGTGAATATTGATTATTCCTGTTCATTTATTTTTGACTTACTCTTATCTATGACTGATGACGATTGATATTTCAGCTTTATTTATTTCTGACTTCCTATTAATTTTGACTGATGACTATTGATTATTCATGTTCATTTTTTTCAGATTTACCATAATCCAAGAATAGTGAATATTGATTATTCATGTTCATTATTTCAGATTTACCCTTATCCTCGAATGGTGAATATTGATTATTCCTGTTCATTTATTTCTGACTTTCTATTATCTATGACTGATGACTATTGATATTTCAGCTTTATTTACTTCTGGTTTACTATTAAATATGCCTGATTAGTATTGATTATTCATTTTCATTTATGTCTGATTTACTATTATCCATGAAAGCTGAATATTGATTATTTCTGTTCATTTATTTCTGACTTGCTATTATCTATGACTGATGAGTATTGATGTTTCAGCTTTATATGTTTGAGATTTACTATGAACTATGACTGATGACTATTGATTATACATGTTCATTTATTTCTGATTTACTATTATCAACGATTGGTGAATATTGATTATTCCTGTTCTTTTATTTCTGACATACTATTAACTATGACTAATGACTATAGATATTTCAGCTTTATTTATTTCTGATTTCCTATTAACCATGACTGATGACTATTGCTTATTGATGTTCATTTATTTCTGATTTACTATTATCCACTAATCGTGAATATCGATTAATCCTGTTCATTTATTTCTGACTTACTATTATCTATGACTGATGACTATTGATATTTCAGCTTTATTTATTTGATTACCTATTAACTATGACTGATGACTATTGACTATTACTGTTTATTTATTTCTGATTTAATATTATCCAAAAATCGTGTATATTGATTATTCATGTTCATTTATTCATGACTTATTTTTATTTATGATTGATGACTTTTGATACTTCAATTTCATTTAATTCTGATTTCCTATGAACTATGACTGTTGTCTATTGATTTTTCATGTTCATTTATATCTGATTATCAATTATCCATGAATGATGAATATTGATTATTTTTGTTCAATTATTTCTGACTTATTATTATATATGACTGATGACTATTGATATTTCAGATTCATATATTTCTGATTGACTATTAATTATGACTCATGACTATTAATTATTCATGTTCATTTATTTCTGATTTACTCTTATCCATGAACATGAATATTGATTATACCTGTTCATTATTACTGAATTACTCTTATCTCTGATTGATGACTATTGATATTTCAGCTTTGTATATTTCTGAGTGACTATTATGTATGACTGATGACTATTGATTATTCCTGTTCATTTATTTCTGATTAACTATTATCCACGAATGATGAATATTGATTATTTCTGTTAATTTATTTCTGACTTACTATTATCTTTTACTGATGACAATTGATTATTCATGTTCATTTATTTTTGACTTACTATTATCTATGATTGATGACTATTGATATTTCAGCTTTATTTTTTTCTGGTTTACAATTAATTATGTTTCATGAGTATTGATTTTTCATGTTCATTTATATCTGATTTACTATTATCCACGAACATGAGTATCGAATATTTCTGTTCATTTATTTCTGAATTACTCTTATCTTTGACTGATGACTGTTGATATTTCCGCTTTGTTTATTTCTGATTTCCTATTAATTATGACTGATGACTATTGATTATTCATGTTCATTTTTTTTAGATTTACCATTATCCACGAATGGTGAATATCGATTATTCCTGTTCATTTATTTCTGACTCACTGTTATCTATGACTGATGACTATTAAAACTTCAGATTTATTTACTTCTGATTTTCCGTGAATTAATACTGATGACTATTGATTATTCACGTTCACTTTTTTCAGATTTACCGTTATCCACGAATGGTGAATATTGAGTATTCATGTTCATTTATTTCTGATTTACTCTTATCCACGAATGCTGAATATTGGGTATTAATGTTCATTTATTTCTGACTTACTATTATCTATGACTGATGACTATTGATATTTCAGATTTATTTATTTCTGATTTCCTACTAAATATGAATGATGAATATTGATTATTCATGTTCATTTTTTTCAGATTTATCATTATCCCCGAATGGTGAGTATTGATTATTCATGCTCATTTATATCTGATTTACCATTATCCACGAATTGTGAATATTGATTATTCCTGTTCTATTATTTCTGATTTACTCTTATCTATGATTGATGACGATTGATATTTCAGCTTTATTTATGTTGATTTCCTATTAACTATGACTGATGACTATTGACTATTCACGTTCATTTATTTCTGATTTACTATTATCCACAAATTGTGAATATTGATTTTTCATGTTCATTTATTCATGACTTACTCTTATTTATGATTGATGACTTTTAATATTTCAGTTTTATTTATTTCTCATTTCCTATGAACTCTGACTGATTTCTATTGATTATTTATGTTCATTTATATCTGATTAACTATTATTCACGAACGGCGAATATTGATTATTCCTGTTCATTTATTTCTGACTTACTATTATCTATGACTGATGAATATTGATATTTCAGCTTTATTATTTTCTGATTTACTATTAAATATTACTTATGACATTTGATTATTCATGGTCTTTTATATCTGATTACCTGTTATCCTCGAATGGTGAATATTGATTATTCCTGTTCATTTATTTCTGATTTACTATTATCTATGAGTGATGACTATTGATATTTCAGCTTTGTTTATTTCTGATTTCCTATTAACTATGACTGATGACAATTGATTATTTATGTTCTTTTTTTAATAATCACTATTATCCATAAATGGTGTATATTGATTATTCATGTTAATTTATTTCTGATTTACTATTATCAACCTTTGGTGAATATTGATTATTCCTGTTCATTTATTTCTGACTTACAATTTACTATGACTGATGACTATTGATATTTCAGCTTTATTTTTTTCTGAATTCCTATTAACTATGACTTATGACTGTTGGTTATTCTTGTTCATTTATTTCTGATTTAGTATTATCCACGAATTGTGAATATTGATTATTAATGCTCATTTATTTCTAACTTACTATTATTTATGTTTGATGACTATTGATAATTCAGCTTTATTTATTTCTGCTTTCCCATGAACTATCACTGATGACTATTGATTATTCATGTTTATTTACATCTGAGTTACTATCATCCACGAATGGTGAATATTGTTTAATCATGTTCATTTATTTCTGACTTACTCTTATCTATGTCTGTAGACTATTGATATTTCTGCTTTATTTATTTCTCATTACATACTAATTATGACTGATGACTTTTGGTTATTCATGTTCATTTATTTCTGACTTACTATTAAGTCTGACTGATAACTATTGATTATTTGTGTTATTCATGTTCATTTATTTCTGACTTCCTATTCTCTATGTCTGATGACTATTGATATTTCAGCTTTTTTTTCTTGTTTACTATTAACTATGCCTGATGTCTATTGATTATTCATGTTCATTTATATCTGATTTACTATTATCCACCAATGGTGAATATTGATTATTCCTGTTGATTTATTTCTCACTTACTATTATCTATGACTGATGACTATTGATATTTCAGCTTTACTTTTTCTGACTAACTATTAAATATTACTGATGGCTATTGATTATTCATGTTCTTTTATATCTGATTTCGAATTATCTATGAATGGTGAATATTTATTATTCCTGTTCATTTATTTCTGACTTACTATTATCTATGACTGATGACTATTGATATTTCAGATTTGTTTATTTCTGATTTCCTATTAACTATGAATGATGACTATTGATTATACATTTTTTTTTCAGATTTACCACTATCCTCGAATGGTGAATATTGATAAATCATGTTCATTCATTTCTGATTTAATATTTTCATCGATTGGTAATATTGATTATTCCTGTTCATTTATTTCTTAGTTACTATTATCTATGAGTGATGACTATTGTTATTTCAGCTTAATTTTTTTCTGGTTTACAATTAACTATGACTGATGACTATTGATTATTCATGTTTATTTTTTTAAGATTTTCTATTATCCACGAACTGTGAATATTGATTATTCCTATTCATTTATTTCTGACTTACTATTTTCTATGACTGAAGATTATTGATATTTCAGCTTTATTTATTTCTGATTTCCTACTAACTAGGACTGATGACTATTAGTTATTCATGTTCACTTATTTCTGATTTACTATTATCCATGAATCGTGAATATTGATTATTCCTGTTCATTTACATCTGCCTTAATATTATCTATGACTAAGGACTATTGATATTTCAGCTTTATTTATTTCTCATATTCCATGAACTAATACTGATGACTTTTGATTATTCATAATCATTAAATTCTCATTTAGTATTATCCACATATTGCAAATATTGATTATTCATGTTCATTTATTTCTGAATTACTATTATTTATGATTGATGACTATTGAAACTTCAGCTTTATTTATTTCTAATTTCCCATCAACTATGACTGATGACTATTGATTATTCATGTTCATTTATTTCCGATCAACTATTATCCATGAATTCTGAATGTCGATATTTAATGTTCAGTTATTTCTGACTTAGTATTGTCTATCACTGATCCCTATTGACATTTCAGCTTTATTTATTTCTGATTTACAATTAAGTATGACTGATGACTACTGATTATTCATGTTCATTTATTTCTAATTAACTATTATCAATGAATTCAGAATGTTGATTATTCATGTTCATTTATTTCTGACTTACTATTATCTATGATTGATGACTATTGATATTTCAGGTTTATTTTTTTCTGATTTACTATTAAATATTACTCATGACAATTGATTATTTATGTTTGTTTATATCTGATTTGCTATTATCCATGAATGGTGAATATTGATTATTCATGTTTATTTATTTCTGATTTATTATTATCAACGATTGGTGAATATTGTTTATACCTGTTCATTTATTTCTAACTTACAATTATCTATGACTGATGACTATTGATATTTCAGCTTTATTTATTTCTGATTTACTATTAACTATGAATGATAACGTTGATTATTCGTGTTCTTTTTTGTTCAGATTTACTATTATCCAAGAATGGTGAATATTAGTTATTCATGTTCATTTATTTCTGATTTACTTTTACCAACGATAGATGAATATTGATTATTCCTGTTCAATTATTTCTGACTTACTAATATCTATGACTGGTGACTATTGATTCTTCAGCTTTATTTATTTCTGATTTTCCATGAACTAATAGTGATGACTATTGATTATTCATGTTCATTTATATGTGATTAACAATTATCCATGAATGGTGAATATTGACTATACCTGTTCATTTATTTCTGACTTACTATTATCTATGACTGATGACTATTGATACTTCAGCTTTAAATATTTCTGATTGACTATTAAGTATGACTGATGACTATTGATTATTCCTGTTCATTTGTTTCTGATTTACTATAAACTATGACTGATGACTATTGATTATTCAAGTTCTATTTTTTTAGATTTACCATTATCCACAAATGGTGAATATTAATTATTCATGTTCATTTATTTCTGATTACCTTTATCCACGAATGCTGATTATTGATTATTCATGTTCATGTATTTCTGAGTTACTGTCATCACTGAATGATGACTATTGATATTTCAACTTTTTTTTTCTGGTTTACAATTAACTATGACTCATGACAATTCGTTATTCATGTTTATTTATATCTGATTTACTATTGTACACTATCGTAAATTTTGATTATTCCTCTTCATTTATTTCTGACTTACTCTTATCTACGACTGATAACTATGTATATTTCACCTATAATTGTTTCTTATTTCCTATTAATTCTGACCCATGACTATTGATTATTCATGTTCATTTTTTTCAGATTTACAATTATCCAAGAATGGGGAACATTGATTATTAATGATCACTTATTTCTGATTTACTATTACAAACGATTGTTGAATATTGATTATTCCTGTTCATTTATTTCTGACTTACTATTGTCTATGACTGATGACTATTGATATTTCAGCTTTGTTTATTTCTTATTTCCTATTAACTGTGACTGATGACTATTGGTTATTCATGTTCATTTATTTCTGATTTACTATTATCCACGAAACATGAATATTGATTATTCCTGTTCATTTATTTCTGATTTACTATTTTCTATGACTGATGACTATTGATACTTCAGCTTTATTTACTTATGATTTCCTATGAACTATGACTGATGACTATTGATTATTCATGTTCATTTATTTCTGATTTACTTTTATCCACGAATGTTGAATGTTTATTATTCCTGTTCATTTATTTTTGACTTACTATTATCTATGACGGATGACTATTGATATTTCAAAATTTTTTTTCTGGTTTACAATTAACTATGACTAATGACAATTGATTATTCATGTTCATTTATATCTGATTTACTATTATACACGATTATGAATATTGAGTATTCCTCTTCATTTATTTCTGACTTACTCTTATCTATGACTGATGACTATTGATATTTCAGCTTTATTTATTTCTGATTTCCTTTCAACTATGAATGATGACTATTGATTATTCACGTTCATTTTTTTCAGATTTACCATTATCCACGAATGGTGAATATGGATTATTCATGTTCATTTATTTCTGATTTATTTTTATCAACGATTGATGAATATTCCTAACAAAATAAAAAAATGAATTACCCAGACCCAATTCTCATATGGGGCTGAGACTTGATATATCTTTTTTATTCCAAGAAGGCATGGCTTGATGCCTGCCAGAAAGATTAGTAAAACAAATAGACACTTCCACAAAGCCAGACCAAATATAGATAAATAACAATTGACATCCAGGGAAGTGAGATTTACCTGAGAATTCCCTCCTTTTATCTTTACCAGATAAAAAGGGGCCACCCATGGTGTTTGCTGTGGGAGGATCTAATCCTGATTCTGGCCCGGGGGGCTTGCACTCCTAAGAACTTCAAGGGGCCATTGACAAGTACATGGAACAGCTAAAACCTGGTATCACTAATCTGGAATAATTCCTCGTTTCCTTGTCTGAAAGGCTCCCCCGAAAACACAGGGAGCTGGATCTGCATTTCCTTCTGCAAGGGGGACTCTGTGCTGCCCTCAAGGAGGAATGCTGTCTTATACTGACCACGCCGGGGTAGTTAGAGAAAGCATAACCAACATTAGAGAGAGATTAAAATGACAAGAGAAACAGTGAGAACAAGAAGAAGGGTGGCTTAGAAACTGGTTCTCTGTATATATAATGTAATATTATGTATATATATGTGTATATATGTATACATATGTATATATAATGTAATATTATGTAATATATAATATATAATGTAACATTATATATTACATATACTACATATATATTCTCTCTAAATATACATATACAACATATATATTACATAATATATGTACATGTATATATATGTATATATAATGTAATATTATGCAATATATAATATATAATGTAACATTATATATTCCATATACTACATATATATTCTATATATATACACAACATATATATTACATATATATGTTGTATATGTATATATAATGTAATATTATGTAATATATAATATATAATGTAACATTATATATTACATATACTACATATATATTCTATATATATACATATACAACATATATAATACATATTGCATAATATACAATGTAATATTATGTAATATATATATAAATATATATTGTAAATATATCTCATATGTATTATACATTTAATTAATATTTATAATATGTACTCATACTTTTCATTTACATATATTGATAAGAGACTTTTCATATAATACATAATGTTTGCAGTTTTATAAATTATATATTATACTCTGAAGAAATAATATTTCGCATATATATACATATATGAAACAATGTACATGCTTATCAGTTTGGCTTAGGTGGGTGGCATCCTTTGTTATCGCTTTTGAACGTCTAATCAATAAAACGTGATATCCAAGAATAGCGTACTTTTTCAAGCACACATCAGAATTCACGTGTAATATAAAATACTCTATCATCAGAATACACGTGTTATATGAAATAGTCTAACGTCAGAATGTTCGTTTCTTCATTCCTTTTCACCCAAATTTAGGACGTTAATTTCTAAATGTGGTTTAAAATTATATTTAAATAATTTCAAATAATCTTAATTTTATTTTGCACCTTAACTTCAAAATGTATTTCTAAATAATTTAAAAATAATTTTTAAATAATTTTAAATAGAATTAAATAATTTTAAATAATTTTTATGTCAATGTCTGCCATGACGCATAAAATCATAAACCATCATCTTATTTTTTAACTTTTCACACTGTTCTTTCATCAGATAGAAGATCTGAAGAAGTAAAATTTCACGTTCAGTGATAATATATTCCTGACTCCCATAATATCAACTGATTATACTTTGGCAACAATATATTATATATTATACTCTAAGAAAATAATATTTCACACACACACACACACACACACACACATATATATGTACACATATATATATATATAAATATATGAAATAACATACATGCTTATCAAATTGTCTTATGTGAATAGCACCACCTAAAAAATTAAATCAATATTGCTCAATAATAAATTCGTTACAATGAGTAACGAATTTATTATTGACCAGTATCTATATATAAATTTATGTTTCATACATATAAATGTATATTATATATAGTATATGTATATTATATTGATTATATATAAATATATGTAAATGTATTGATTATAATAGATAATAGGCATGAATGTAATATAAACATAAATAAACATATATTATGAATGTATATTACATATTATGTGTATATATAATTAATATGCATAATATGTAATAATTATAGTTTTTCACTAATATTTACTGACAATATATTCTTTCCTCATAAAATATATACTAATTATAGTTTTATAAGTTTTATAGTATATGTTATATTATGAAGAAATAATATTTCACATATATATATATATACATATAATGAACATACTTGCTTATCAAAATGGCTTACGTGAATGGTCCCAACCTAAAAAAACTCAATACTTATCGATAATAGATTCGTTACTCATATATTATTTCACATTTATTGATATATATCAGTAAACATATATATTTATATTACATATGAAAATATATCATATATTGTAATTATGTACATAAGTACATATTTTTATAAGTTAGATATAAATATATAACATATATTTACAAATATATAAAAATAAATATATACATATGCATATATTATAAACACATTATATAATCCTATATAAATATACATTATTTATATATCATATATTTTACATATGTAATTATCATATATAACATATATTGATTACAGCTTTCAGTCACATTTATCGATAATATATTCCTTACTCCTATCATACTTATGGGTTATACTTTTACATATTATATTTTATACCCATATATTCCCCAGCTGCCTCCATCTTGAATTCACTTCCTGTATTTCTCTCATTTGGAAACCAGGTTTCTCAGACACAATAATATAATGGAACCCAGGTCAATGTTAAAAGCTGAAGTAAAATCAATATAAAAATAATCAATATAAACAATGTAATCCACATAACAAATATAATCAATATGAAAAATAATATATTAATATATTTATATATAATATATATTTTGTTATTATAATATTATTATATTATTATTTATTATTATTTATTATTATATATTATTATACATTATTAATGTATTATTATATATTAATAATTATATAGTATATAATGTGTATTATATTATATATTGTATATACCATAAAATATATTATATACTTATATATAATATGTATTTATATATATTATATAATGGTTAATATATAATATAATAATATATAATACAAAAAGTAATATATAATATAATGATATTGTATATTATATTAATATATATAATATATATATTATATGCTAATATTCATATATTATTATGATACATTCTATATATTATCCAATAAAAAAACAATATATTAAATTTGTTCATGGCGATCATACATATTCAGATCTTAACTTTTTTCCGAAAAGTAAAGGTAAATGAAATGTCAATAATGTATCCAATAATAAATAAGACTAGGTAAAATTTATCATATTTTACCATATTATACTATATACTATTATATATTAATTCATTATATAGCAACATTAATATATTATTGTAAGCTATTATATTATCCAATAATAAATGAGAATATATTGAATTTCTTCGTGGCCGTTACACAGTTTCAGTTGATAATAAGATAAGCTTCAGCCATAGGACAGCGTCTATACATTGGGTGTTCATATATGACCGTCTTCTTGTGTGACTTCTCATTGAATTTGATTGCTTTTATTAATACAGAAAATAAAAAGATAAATAGTGAATAAACGATCGACAATTATTCACAAATAACTGCGAATACTGATCCAGCATCCACCACTGATGATCAATATCTGTGATCAATACTCTATTAGCTACAGGTCAGGGTTCACTCTATTTATTATTATTCCTGTTATCATTTTATTCATCAAATTTTATTCTTTGTTTTCTTGACTGGGATGGTGATCGTGTGTCACCTCATGGGCATGACGTCGTGAGCGTGACATCGAGCGTGTGACGTCACGGACGTGACATGAGAATGAATCATGGGTATGGCATCACGGGTCTGACATGGGTGTGACACTACAGGAGTGAAATCGCGGGTGTGGAATCGTGGGGGTGACATCGCGTGCATCACGTGTGTGTGAAATCACGGGTGCGACATCATGGGTGTGGCATGAGGGATGTGAAATCACAAGTGTGGAATCACGGTTGTGACATCATGGCTATGACATCATGGCTATGACATCATGGCTATGACATCATGGGTATGACATCATGGGTATGACATCATGGGTGTGACATCATGCTGTGACATCATGAGTATGACATCACGCTGTGACAGCATGGATGTGACATCACGGACATGACATCACGCTGTGACATCATGGGTATGACATCACGCTGTGATATCATGGTTATGACATCATGGGTGTGACATCACGATGTGACATCATGGACATGATATCACGAGGTATCTCCGGTAAGGTGGACGTCTTCCACAACTGACACAGGAAGAGAATACACACTCCCCTATAGCAGGCGAGCAGATAGTGAGCCATGGCAGCAACATTATAATCGATTGATATGAATACACATCTATTAATATCTATATGTATATTCTATAGCCTATATAATATAATGTATATTTTATAACAATATAGTATGTGAATATAATATTGACTCGTAATATGTTAATAATTATTACCTGGTCAATATTATACATTGATATAATCAAATGTATATTGATTATATCATTTATTATGATGATCAATATTATATTTTGATATGATTATATTATAAGGTATTGTATATAGTATAATATATAGTACCATACATATAAAATATGGTATAATATTATGCATATGACACACTATATAATAGGATATAATATATCAATAAAATCTTAACATATATCTTAATGCAATGCATCATATTACTATAATTATATTGTATAATACATAATACCATA
>NW_021604982.1:15260-19986 GCF_004785775.1 Grammomys surdaster
TACCATACATATAAAATATGGTACAATATTATGTATATGACACACTACACAATAGGATAAAATATATTAATATAACATCAATATAAATCTTAATATATATCTCAATATATATCTTAATCAATATAGTATATCATATTGATATAATTACAATGTCATATTAGATAATGAATTATAATAATATATAATACATAATAATATATATAATATAATAATATATAATATACAATACATAATAATTTATAATAATATATAATATTAATGAATTATAAAAATTATAATATATAATATAGTATATGTAATATAATACAAAGTATTATATACATATTTTATATTATATAATATAATTTTATATTATATATAATATCATATTATATACAATTTAATATATATATTAATCTAATCTAATCTAATATAATATAATTATTATATAATTATAATATAATATATAATATATAATATATAATGTATATTATATAATATATAAATATAATATATATAATATAAAATATATTATATATTATATACATGTATATATATTTATATAAATTTATGTAAAAATTTGTACAAATTTATATATATGCGTTTATATAAATTTATATTATATTATATTATATTATATTATATTATATTATATTATATTATATTATATTATATTATATATATGTATATATACATATATATAATATGTATATGTATGTATATATATGTAAATTCACTCCAACTACTCCCACCATATCAGGCCATATTTCATCTGGCTTCATGTGTGTTTACGGCATACATACATGTTGTTCAATGCACGTGGCTCACAACCGAGTGTGTCAGGACACAGGGTTCCCCAGGAGGTTTATTCAGGAGATCGAGCAAAGGTGATGGCGAGGAAGGAGGGGAAGGCAGAGAGGTCACGTGGTTTATACCTATTTATATGAAATATACGAAATACATGCAGACTGTATACGTTAAACATGCCGTGCACCTTAAATGCACCATGTATATTAAAAGCTCCATATACACTCAATACACTGTATACGTTAAACACACTGTATACACGAGATACACCATATACGTTAGACATGCTGTGCACGGTAGATAGGCTGCCAACAATACGTACGCTGTACATGTTAAACATGCCGTGTACATTAAACACACCGTATACGTGAACTATATTATATAAATTAAATATCACGTATAAATTAAATATCACGTATGAATTAAATATAACGTGTAAATTAAATATGACAGACAAGTTAAATATCCCAGGGGAGAACAGGGCAACAGCATGTGGGGAGGATAAAAGTCTGACCCTATGGAGGTGCTGGTTTGTTTTTCTTTGTTTTGGGGCCGGGCGGGTTAGCTCAGTTTAGCCTACGACTATGGAAGTTCCCTAGGAGAGGGGTGGTGTCAGGATACAGTGATCAGGATCAGCTGAGAAAAATTTTGGTCACTTACAGTGATGTATATAATATTTAATATATAGATAACACTATTATTATAAAATATATTACATAGATTATAATATTCATATTAATTAATATTATATTAATTACTATATTAATTAAATAATAATATTAATATAATAATATAATATAACATAATACAATATAATAAGATTATAATAAATATAATAATAAATATAATAAACATAATGATATATAATAAATATCATACTATTAATATTAACTAATAGTATATTAATTAATATATGAATTAAATACTAATATCAATATAATAATAATATAATATAATACATATAAAATAATATAATATAATATAATATTGTAATAAATATAATAATAACTATCATAAATAAAATAATATAACATAAATATTATAATATTAATATTAGTTAACATTATATTAATTAATATATTAATTAAATAATAGTAAGATTAATATAATAATACTATAATATGATAATATAATAAATATATTAATAAATATACTAAATATAATAAATACAGTCATGTATAATAAATATATTAATATCAATTAATATTATACTAATTAATACTATATTAATTAATATATTAATTAAATAATAATATTAATAGACTAATATAATAATATAATATGATATAATGTAATATAATATGATAATATAATAATATTAATTAATATTAATATGAGTATAATTTTACTATATCATAAATATTTAATATATTTTATACTATTACGTTATATGTATATTTTAAAATATATTGTACTATTATGCTACATATTATATATAGCGTCTATTTTAATATACATTATGTTATCATATTATGTATATATAATGAATTTAATAAATATGCATTTATACATTGTATTATATCATATACTGTATACATGCATTTATACATTGTACTGTCATGTTATATATACTACATATGATATGTATATTTAATATATTTTATAGTTCTATATTATATACACATCATAAATTTAATATATATGTATTAAAAATGAATTATATGCCGGGCGGTGGTGGCGCACGCCTTTAATCCCAGCACTTGGGAGGCAGAGTCAGGCGGATTTCTGAGTTCGAGGCCAGCCTGGTCTACAGAGTGAGTTCCAGGACAGCCAGGGCTACACAGAGAAACCCTGTCTCAAAAAAATTATATATATGACAAAATATCAGAATAATTTATTACTATTACTGTTATTGTTATTATTACTATTATTTTCTCTATGTACACACTGTATGCTGGTCCTTGCCATGTCTCCCTATAGTTCACAGGGGCACAGAAAGCCCTGCGATGGGTAGCCTGTGGTAACCTGTGGCTGAGCAGGCTGCAGCAGGAGAACTGTATCTACCCTGTGAGCACACTGTGTGTTAGCTGTAGTCTGACTGTGCAGCAGCTGATAACCAGGCCATTACTGAGCTCTAAGGCAAGCTGTTGCCATACTATAACATACGTATATGTATATAGTATATAATATATTATTATATTACACATTATATATTGGATATGGTATATTATATATTTCTATATGTTATTTATGACATAAATTACATAAATTGCATACTGTGTCATGCATATTATATATTACATGAATTTTAAATGACATACTGTATCATGTAAGTTATATCACACATTATTCTATATATATTGTTATATATATAACGTATATGACATATAGTATATACATATATTATTGTATGCATATATATTATATACATTATACATATTATATTTTACTATATTATATACTATATATATATATATATATATATATATATATATATATATATATATATATATGACCCCGAAGGGCTGCTATGCCCTGGTTGAGATTTTCTGTGTGCTGCTGTCTACTAAGTAACATTCGGCGGTTCCTATAGGATCAAAACATCCTGACTAATATACGGTGTCCCAGGAAGGGAATTTACACTTGACATCCTATTGTCCCCCAATTGAGTTGCTGTTTATTCCTGAGTTTGGTATGATATATTATTATATTATACATTATATATTGAATATAGTATATTATATATTTCTAAATGTTATTTATTACATAAATTACATAAATTGCATACTCTGTCATGCGTATTATATATTACATGAATTTTAAACGACATGTTGTGTCATGTAAACTATATCACACATTAGTCTATGTATATATTGTTATTATATATATAGCGTATATGACATATAGTATTTATTATTGTATGCATATATATTATATACCTTGTACATATTATATGTTACTATATTATATACTATATATTATTTTATATAGATACATATATGTAGGACCCCGAAGGGCTGCTAAGCCCTGGCTAAGCCTTTCCGTGTGCTGCTGTCTACTAAGTAACATTTGGCGGTTCCTATAGGATCAAAACACCGTGATAAACATATGGTGCCCCAGGAAGGGAATTTACACTTGACATCCCAATGCCCCCCAGTTGAGTTCCTGCTTTTTCCTGAGTTTGATATAATATATTATTATATTATACATTATATATTGAATATGATATATTATATATTTCTATATGTTATTTATTACATAAATTACATAAATTGCATACTGTATCATGCATATTATATATAACATGAATTTTAAATGACATACTGTATCATGTAAGTTATATCACACATTATTCTATGTATATATTTTTATATATATAACGTATATGAAATATAGTATATATGGTGAATATGGATTATTCCTGTTCATTAATTTCTGAATTACCATTACCTATGACTGATGACTATTGATATTTCAGCTTTATATATTTCAGATTTACTATTAAGTATGACTGATGACTATTGATTATTCATCTTCATTTGTTTCTGATTAACTATTATCCACGAATTCTGAATGTTGATTTTTCATATTCATTTATTTCTGATTTACTATTATCTATGACTGATGACTATTGATATTTCACCTTATTTTTTTCTGGTTTACTATTAAGTATGACTAATGAGTATTGATTATTCATGCTCATTTCTGTCTGATTTACTATTGTCCATGAATGGTGTATATTGATTTTTCCTGTTCATTTATTTCTGACTTACTATTATCTATGACTGATGACTATTGATATTTCAGCTTTATTTATTTCTGATTCCCCATGAACTATGAGTGATGACTATTGATTTTTCAAGTTCATTTATTTCTGATTTACTATTACCCACGAATGGTGAATACTGATTAATCATGTTCATTTATTTCAGACTTACTATTATCTGTAACTGATGACTATTGATATTTCAGCTTTATACGTTTCTGATTTACTATGAAC
>NW_021604983.1:0-10363 GCF_004785775.1 Grammomys surdaster
GAAGAGAAGAGAAGAGAAGAGAAGAGAAGAGAAGAGAAGAGAAAATGGTCCTTTTAAGCAATTTCTCAGAGATTGTTTACGATCTACATTTTAAGAATCTTGACTTAGAATCAGGAAAAGTTGGTGTGGCTATCATCCTTTATAGCATTCTTTACCTGGTGGCCCCTCCCCAAAGTGATCTGCTCGGACTCAGTTTTAGTAGGAAGGTCCCTAATCCAGGCATTTACACTCTAAGGGCAGATACATAGATAGCGGAAGCTATCTGTGTGGGAGACAGATCAACAGATATGTAAATGACAAGCTCTTGATCTGAGTATAGTGGTGCTTGTCATTTGTCCCTCACCAGTTACTAGAGGTTTACTCCTGTGGCTATGTAGTAGTAGTAATAATAATAATAATAGTAATAATAATAATAATAATAATAATAATAATATAATAATTTAAATGCCAGGAGGATATGTGAATCACAATCACAGTGGTGTTAAATGTCTCTATGCATGTACATAGAGATTAGTGACTGCACCATAGGCTATCCTGGTACTTTACCCCAGGAGAGATGTTGATCCCTCTATCCAACCATGGGCAGCTGATTAGAAGGCCCCTGTGACAAGCCCTGTGGATGACTGTGATTTGGTGGTGAAACAGAACCCCATCCTGTCAACCTCAAAGCTCAGGAGATCTACCGGTGTTTGTTTCTGGTATGAACAGCATGTCTTTTCCAGCTGTCTTAACCAATGAGTGATAGCCACTGAGCTCTAGGATGGTCTTTCCTCCACTGTGTCCCAAATGTCACTGTGGAGATTCGTCATCAGTGCTTAACTTTTGGCTGTGACTCAGCAGGTTGAGACTGGAGCCTAAGAGTCCGTGTCTGCTGTAAGCTCGCAGGTGAGGAGTCTGTGCAGTCAGACAGGTGACCTATATGACCAGTGTGGCTCTGCCAATTCAAGCTGTGCTACCTCATGTGACTTTTATGCCAAGTCTATTTTCTTCTTTGTATGACAGGACAATGAGATTGAATTGGGTGATCCATAAAAAGCACACAACTAGATAAATGCTACCACTCCTCCAAGTAGACAGAAACTGGGTCATCACCAGAATGTGTTGTAGCAACCTGTTCTGAACAAATCACTATATGAACCTACCAAATGCATTTCTGAAGCACGAGAGGAAATATTCCACGTAAGATCAACCCTGAAGTCAGTGCTTCCCCCATACATGTTCATTCATTCCACTCTGAACCTCGCAACGAATATTTACATAATACACCTGAACTCTGTTGCCTGACACAGTCAGTCTAGCTACGCCGGCTTGGTTTGAGAAGAGAAGTTTCTGAGAACTGAGTTTTGAGTTGTCAAGTGTTCTAACTTGATATGATGAAATTGCTTATGATTTAAATCCTTTATTAGATATTCATTTATTTTGTGTGTGTTTATGTGTATGTACACACATGCCTGTGTGGGTTATGGGGAAGTAGATAAGTGGGTATGGTATGGGCATGGAGGCCAGTGGAAGACTGCAGCCATCAGTTCTCCCCTTCCACCATAGAAGTCTTGGGATTGAACTCAGGTCTGCTGGCTTGGTGACTGGTACATTTATCCACTGAACTGTCTCACCAAGCCACCATGCTGGTCCCTTATTTTTTTTTTAATCAATTTTAAGAATAATGGGGAAAATATATCTTTCAAAATATTAAATTGAAGGATTCAAAAAATCGATTTTAAATTATGTATGGGTTTATGTGTGAATATGTACATTTGAATGTAGGTGTCCATGGAGACCAGATGCATGAGATCTCCCTGGAGCTGGAGTTATGGGCAGCTATATATTGTTTGACTTGGGTGCTGGGAACAGAACTCAGTTCCTTTGGAAGAGCGGTGTGTGATCTTAACCTTTGAGCCATCTCTGCCCCCTCTGTTTAGTTTTTAGTGACCACTTCTTGTGCAGTGTTTTGCTTTGTTTTTGATGGAGGTGAGCTCCCTAGCACGGAGGTTACAGATGGGCTACCATGCCTGGTTTTTATGTTTTCTGGGATCCACACTCAGCTTCTCATACTTGCATGGCACCTACTGAGTTGTCTGTCTCCCAAGCCCTCAAAATGACTTTGGGGATACCAGCTTGTCATTAAATCTGCTTTGACCCATTTAGTTGGCTCACACTCTGGTAGAATGTCCATTTTCCAAGCAGCAGTGGGGCGACTGCCAGCGTATAAATGTGGAGGCCCTGCCCACCCTCAGGGGGTTCTAGTGTTTGAGAATGACTTCTCTGCTGAAATGATGCTGGCAGGTGTTGAGGAAGTTCAGCATGTTGCTGGTATGTGTCAGAGGGTTTTCATATTTGGACTATGGTCATGCCAATATCGTGAAGCCAGGTGCAAGTTGGGGAAAAAATAAGACATTCAGAAACTTGCATGGATTTTAGTGAAGGCCATGGATGTGTGGGAGGTAGGATTAGATGTGACTCAGTGTAGATGAGGTCATGTGACTGGCATGCTGCCCACTGCTCCACAAGGAGAACCGCATGGCTGCCATCAGAATCAGCTGGGGGCATGTTAAAAACTCTAGAAGCTCAGATCTGCCCTCCCCACAGTCTGATGGAATAAATCTGCAGCCAGGGCATTGGGAGTTTTAAACACTCTCTAGGAGGTTCCAGCATTTGGCTATGACTGAGAGTTACTTGCTGACTTGAATCATCTCTAGTCTCTCTCTTTTTTCCCCTTGTATATAGCTAGTTTAAGTCCCCACGTGGTCACTCTTCTTTTGTGTGTATATCAATAGTTCTGTCTTTTTCTTCAGATGTACAGAGCCCTGCGCCTGCCTCCCTCACTTACCATTCCTAAGTGTTCAGTTGTCACAAATGCACTTTGAGATGAAGAACAAAGACATGGCTTGTTATTTAATATCTTCCATCAGTGTTAGTGTTGTTCTTTCTTCTTCAAAAACATTTTATGTGTATAGGTGTTTTTCTGTATGTTATGTAAGTATGTATGTGTATGTATGTGTGTGTGTATGTATGTATGTATGTATGTATGTATGTATGCATGCAATATGTACCACAGTCATGCATTGAATGCAGAGATCAGAAGAGGGCAGTAAATCTCGAGCTAGAGTTACAGACGGTTGTGAGAAGCCACACGAGTGCTAGGAATCAAGCTAGACTCCTCAAAAGTATAGCAAGTGCTCTAAAATCTCTGCAGGCCTTATTTTTATTTTTAATATTCCTCCTTCTCCGTGTGTCCCAGTCCATGTGGGATTATGTGCATGGGGCCCAAAAGAGGGCATCAGACGTTACATACAGGCCATGAGCTACAAACTCAAGTCCTTTGAAAGATCAGTACATGTCCTTAACTGCTGACGAGCCATTTCTCCAGCCCCAGTTTGGATTTGTTTTTAAAGAAGAACTAATCAAAAAGACGTACACTAATGTCTGATATTTACTGCCGATAGATACTTGTATGTTTGCCTCCCTGCCATTAGCCATGATACATCTCCTTTGTCTTTCATCTGTTTTATGTACCATCTCAGCAGCGTGGTGGTATAGCAGATTATAACTGGGCTATCTGTTGGCTATAGCAGGTCCTGGTCTCAGTGATGTCCTAGAACCTGCTAGGTTAACTGTGGGGATAAGGGGCAAGGTGACAGATCTCTTCTTGGGCTTTTGAATCATTCTGATGCTTCTGTTACTTAGCTACTTCACGAGTTGATGCTGTGTCTAAAATACCTACAAATGCCTTTTAAGCAAGGGGAATCTAAGGAACACCTTTATCTGTGGCACGATAGCCCTTCGTATTCAGTGGTTGTAGCTTACCAAGGGCCTGTACCAGCTTATGGAGAGGCACTCTACTCAAGAAAGATTAGTGTCATTCATGTATACTAGTAGTCAGCTTTTGTCACTATAACAAAATGTCCCAGGTAGGCTAACATAAAGAAAAAAAAGGCTTACTTAGTACATGGTTTCGGATGCTGAAAGTCTCAAATTAGGTGTGGCTCTAAAACACTTTGTTGCACTAAAACACTTTGACCAAAAGTAACTTAGGAAACGAAAGGGTTAATATCAGCTTACAGTTTCAGGTAACCTAAGAAGTCGGGATAGGGATGCAAGGGCAGGAACTGTGGAGAGAAGTCCCTCAGCTACTTTTCTTACAGAATTCAGGACCCAGGCCCAGGGACAGTACTTCTCACATTAATTAGCAATCAAGAAATAAAGAAAGTGCTTCTCAGACTTGCTCACAGTGCTTCCAAGTTAGGCACTCTGCCTCCTTGAAATCCTCTCAGATAACTCTAGACTATGTCCGGTTGTTAGCTTAAGCGAAATGGGAAAGGTTTCTTCATTGGTTCAATTTAGGAAAGATCTTAGAAATATTGTTTTGTACATGTCAAAACAGGAAGCTAGAGAATGACTTGCCAGGCTTGGGCTTTAGCAGTAAGCCCTTTTAAATACTCACTTCGTGGCTAGTGTTCCCTTCAAGGAGCCTGTTCCCAGTAACCCAGTGTCTTCTCACTATTGACCCCATACCTTCCACATTCCATCAGCCTCATCAGGGACTCAACTTCTAACACATGAAAGCTTTGAGGATGTTCGGTTTATATCCATACGTTCTATCTCTATAAAGTGTCTTAAGTATTATACACACAACCTTATCTGGTGGTTAGAATAGACCCATTTTATGGATAAGACACTAAAGTCTTGAAGGAAGAAATGATTGGATTGCCCAATTAGTTTGATTCTTCTGGTCCAGAACCTTGGATTGTTTACTTGAGAGTTTGGGTCCATCCAAGAGTTTAGATGACAGATAAGAAGATGAAAGAATAATTTTAAGACAGGGTAGTTGTATTAAGTCTCAAGCTGATGGTTTCCTGACTCTTCTATTTCAAGAGACTTTTCTGCTCAAAGGATCTAGTTAAGACAAGCAGACAGGCACCATTCCCTACACACAGTGCTTAAGAGGTAGGTCCCCCAAAGACTTTCCCACCTTGGCATACCCAACCCTTGCTTCCTCCTTGGCATCTGGAGAGCACCAGTTGTATCTCACTTTTTGCCATTCTGGTTTTTCTACTGTTCTTTCATTCAAAGTTGAAGGGTATTTACTATAGTGACAGCCATTGGGTGTTGTTATGGTCCATGAGCTCCCCCCCCATACACACACGCCGTATTAGCTCTAATGTCTACTGTCCAGCTGCAAAGTATTACTGTCAGTGACTTGTAGTAGATGTAACACAACTTACCAAGGCCCCAGAGCTCAAACTGTGACTTAGCTGGAAAGATGAATAAATTATTTCTCAACTGTTTAGTTTAAAGGTGAATTCCAGGGCATGCATTTGTTCAAGAAGCACACGTTGTCCCTGAGATGTCGTACAGAAGGCCCTGCTAGGACATGCCTCCTCCTGAGTTTTGGCTTTGGAGTTTGAGGTAGAAGTCTTTATGCACAAGTTTCAGAGTGTGATTTCTGAGAGGCAGGAAGTGCTGCGTTCTGCCTATAAATTAGAACTTTAAATCTTTGTCTTTGACTCCATTTTGTGTGGGAGGTTCTTGCTTATGCCACCACAGATGTGGGCCATTTGTGAGTGGCTAAATCTCAGACTCTCATTCTGAAAAACGCTCCAACTTCTAAGAACAAATAGAGTGATTGAAAAACATAGGCAATGGTTGGGGTGGGTAAGGTTGGAGGGGCATCCCGTCTGATTAACAGTGGAGAAAAGGTAAGACTTTATGTCTGTGGATTTCTATAATAAACCAGTCATCTCCTTCAGAGAATATGAAGTAACAGTGTATCTGGAAAGGCTATGTTCTTTCTATTGCTTGTCCCTAGTAGGAGACTCAGGGTGACTGTGATTGCCCAAAGGAGGACAGACACCAGTGCATACCTACCAAGGCTAACGTTGAAGGCGAAAGCTTACTTTGCCTGCAGGGAAGAATTAATGACTTCCCCTCTCCTCTTACTCTCTGTCCAGATTTAAGTTCTGAGTATGTACATTAGGGTGGCACCTAATGGCATCCCAAGGCACTGCTGGTAAAATGAGACCAGTCATCATGGAAACATTCATGTTTTTGCACAGGTTTGATGTTAGAGGTAGCAGAGAGCTGGCCTGTTAAATCGTCTGTGTGCTGACATTGGGTAGATGGGATTGGTTTCTCTATAGTGTGCTTTGGGAGTAGGGTGTGGTCGGTTTCTTCTTCTTCTTCTTCTGCTTCTTCTTCTTCTTCTTCTTCTTCTTCTTCTTCTTCTTCTTCTTCTTCTTCTTTCACCTCTTCTTCCTCCTCCTCTTCTTCCTCCTCTTCTTTTTCAAGATTTATTTATTTATTTGATGTGCATTTATTTATGTAATGTACTTTGCAAGTATGTCTGCATACCAGATGTTGTGAAGTACCATGTGGGTGCTAGGGATTGAACTCAGGACCTTTGGAAGAACAGTGTGTACTCTTAACCACAGAGCCTTCTCTCCAGTCCCTTTTGAGTGGTTTTGATGGTGCATTACTTTCATTTTTAAAGTGATTAAATGATTTTTAAAGATTTGTTTTTTTGTGTATGTGCATGCATGTAAGTAGATGTGGGTAGCCCCAGAGGCCAGAAGAGGATGTTAAATCACCTGAAGTTGAGAGTTATAGGTAGTTGTGAATAACCCAACTTGGGTGCTCGGTTCTGATCTGTGAGGATAGCAGACGTTCTTACCTGCTAAACCATCTCTCTGGGCCCCATTCATGTGACATTTCTAACAGCTTCATTGGTGAGAGTGCATAGGTACATAGTAGGACAGCAAACAAAGGTTGGGGTGATGATGTACCTCCCTCCCATGTAGCAGAACAACATCTGGGTTTGAGTCAGTTCAGACAATGGCTGACAGAAGCTGTGATCAGTGTCTCTGTCACCATGAAGTGTGTGAGCCAGGGAGGAATTGCATATCTGTCAGATACCTGAGCACTGAAATTAACAGGACATCTGAGAAGCTGGAGGGAGGCTGGCCCAGCTCACGAGGGCAGCTTATGCAGGGACCTCTTTGTATCTTGAGGGTCTGACAGGCAAGAAGCATGTACTGGGGATTTGACAACCTTCCAGTGTGTTCCCTGTTAACCAGCTGGCCACTGCTTTTGCTCCTCTCATTCAGAAAACATCACCTGCAAGTTTCTTCCCTTAGGATGGACGGCGATGTGGAATTCTCCTTCCCAAGGTGCTTAGGGTCGTGGTGTTTTATCGAAGCAACAGAAATCTTTAAACTCCACTGGTGAATTATAAAACACAAAGAATATTTATTTAAACTTGTGATATCTAGACATTTTTTCTAAGCTCTTGTTCTTCATGTAAGACAGCCCTTTGAAATAAATGATACCTCCAATTTAAAGAAAAATATTTAAAATGTACCTAAATCTGGGGATGATGCCACTTGCAGGCAGCTAGTTCTTCTTCCATTGATGAGTGTAACCAAGACCGTCTCCCATGGACATGCCCACAGGGCAACCTGTTCTAGACACTCTTTCATGGAGACTCGGTTCCTAGTGGTATTAGATGGTGTCAGATTGACATTAAAGGTAAACATCACGGGCTTTCTTCCCTTCCTCAATAAACTGCTTGTTGCCATCGGAATTGTTTGTCAAGTTATGGAAAAGAGAAAAAAAACCTACATTTCTCTGTGAAAGAAGAAAGATGAGAAAGTGGAGGGGCAAAAGTAGGTCAGTGGGACAGGAAACATTTCTGCACAGGACCGGCCACATCTTTAACCTTTCGTTTGCATAGCACCTCTTCACCCACTCTCACTGTGTTCTTTCCAAAGTTCTGGATGGGTTCTAGGCATAGCATAGCAGAGCTACAAATCTCTTACAAATTTGCATATCCTTTTTATGCTCAACCCAGGCAATAATGAGCCATTATTGCCTGTTTTGGACAGCGGCCCAAACTGTTTGCCCTATGCTCTGGGCAGTTTCATCATCCAAGCCTCCTCATGGGAACCTCACCTGGCCAATGTGCAGACAAGGCAGTGTTCTGGGGGACACTCAATAAATACTTGGAAAATGTACCCAGGATACACACTCAACATGAGGGCTTACGTATCCCATAGTGGTTCTGTCCATTCTGAAAAACCACCTGGGGGTGCAACCCAGGGCTTTGAACTTGATGCCCTTCCTGTACTCTGTTGCATCTCTGAAGCAGCCCAACCAGATGTGCAGGATATTGAGTAGAATCAAACATTCTGGAAAAGTGACAACTTGATGCGGTAGGAGTAACTGCTTTTGCTTGAGAGGACAAGTCATCGAGTGTGACTCAGTGTGACAGGCCTGCCTGACAGACCCAAGGAAGGCGAAAGTACAGATGTCATCCCTTCTACCTGTGTAGAAGGAGCTCTTTGTGGGTCTGCTGGTGACAGGAGAAGATGCTGCACACCATGTGGCATTATGAGTATCAGTTCTTACTGAGGGCTTTGCATGCCAAGCAGCTGACCAGGTGCATTGTGGCATGGCTGGTCTGCTGAGCGTGGGTTCTAAGATGCAGGGAAGAGTGTGGCTGGAGATTTTATTAGTGGTGGTTGGTTGGTTTGTAGCTATTGACTTCAGCCTGGTCTTTTTACCACATTAATTTGGGGGTTTCATTTCTTGTCCCATGGCTATGACCTGCCAAGGGATTTGTGAGAGGAGGTGGTGCCCTGGGTGGCTGCTCAAGAGACAGTTTTCTAAGCTGAAAGCTGGTCTTGTGCCCAAACCTAGACAGAGAGTCTTTAGAGAAGGGAGCCAGCTCTGGCAATGTTTCCAGTCAGCCCCACCCCTGACTCCCAGGAGAAACTAACTCCACAGAGTGGTGTGATATGAGGAGCATGTAAAGAAGCAGTGGGCTGGTTGCCAGGCCCTCAATCCACAATGTCGTTAGTTTCCCAGCCTCTGCAGGCAGCCCATTCAGCACCCACGAGGAGGACCTTGGAAAAGGACAGCACTGATGAAGGAAGGGAAAACATGGAGACAGCATTGGAAGGTGAGTACAGGGAGACAGTTCAAGGTCCTTTATAAGTTTATTTGGATTTACAAGGTATTGATTTACTCTGGATCATTCAGGATAGCGTCTGAATCATGTCCCCTACTCATTCTAGTTTTCTAACTTGTTTAACTTGTCCAGATGTGGTTAACACAGACCCTAAATAGGATGTCCAAAATTGTGTGATACTTAGGCGAGCTGTCCTCCACACACACAGAAGGATTGGATAGTTAATGGCCAAGATAATGTCCTATGACTTCGTTAGTATCTTTGCTGCTTGTATGTCAACAGGCACATATGCATATACATACACCTATCTATTGTGAGTCTGCACACACACACACACACCTACCTGCCTCTGCCGTACATACTTTCTCTTATTATCCTCATTGGAAATGGCATGTATCCAGGGACTGGAGACTTAGCCCAGTTGATGGAGTGCTTGCCTAGTGTGCACTGGACTCTGTGTTCATTCCCAGCATTGACTGCTACAGTGATGGTGCATGAACATAATGTTATCGCCCAAGAGGAGGAGGTGGGAGGGTCAGAAGTTCAAAGTCACGCTGGGTAACATACCTAGTTTCAGGCAAGCCTAGGCCACATAAGACCCTGTCTGAGAGAAAAGGAAAGGAAGGCGATCAGGTATCATCTTGATTCCCTACCCACCGTCAACTGTCCATCTCTGAAATGACCACTTTTAGTTTATTCAACTGTGTCCTCCAAGCCCTCTCACCACTCAAACTCTGAAGAACCAGAAACTGCATTTAGGAAAGGGGATGAAAACCACCTTGGACGTGGAGGCGGGTCCTCCATGGTTGCCTTGGGCTGTTTTCCCGTTGTCCCTACCCCTTCCCCATTACTCCAGGATGATTCTATGCAGATGTTGGGAAACTATGGGTCACACCAGGCTATTCTGCCTCTTCATTGGAAGGCCTTCAGCAATCTGCGTATGGGAAAGTAACCTGATAAATGCCTGCTCCTCGGCCAGCTGTTCCTGTCAGTCTGCTTGTGAAGCGTGGCAAGTCCACAGCCAGAGTGTGATGTTGAAATGCCCTGCCTCTAAAAATCACATTCCATCTTCTGTATTCAAAGGAAGACAGGATGACTGGCAGGGATCAAGGGGTTGTACACTCCAGTTTGGATTAGCCTAAACAGGATTTATGTTTTTTCTGCTAATTGCAAGACATTATTCAAGTGGTCATTTGCATCCGGGTTACAAAATTCCAGCTCGGGATTGTCCTCAACCCAAGGATGATTGAAGGATGACAGCTAGTGCTGAGAACATTCTCCAGGCCAGAACACATAGAGGACCAGAAGACCAGAGTCCTGGATGTCTGCCCTCTGAGGATTAGGACTCCAACCCAGGCAGGATTTGGATGATGGAAAGGCTGAGGGAAAAAAAGAATATGT
>NW_021604984.1:0-3609 GCF_004785775.1 Grammomys surdaster
TCCTGAGATGATGTGATCCAATAGTTCTATGTTCCTGGGTGTGTTAATGCTCCTGGGAGTCCAGCATTCTTTAGGTTTTGTGAGATTGGGCTCAGAACTGAAACTCAACGTCTGCCCAGGGCACCTGTGCTGACGAGAAGGAACCTTTGCCACTTGCCAGCAGTGAGTTCCTGAGTCCCCATGGGTCCCAGTTACTCCCTGTTTGGGGCAGGTGTCATTGCCTCCTCACTTATGATCTTGGGTGAGTTAGAGCTCCTGGGAGTCCAGCCTCGTCTACATTTTGGGGAATTGGGTGCAGACCTGAAGATCAAGGTCTGCTCAGTGCAAAGGCGCAGACAGTCTTTGCTGTCTTCTATTTTTATTACTCTTAGTCTTGGTCTTTTTACTGTGTCCTGGATTCCCTAGATGTTCTGAGTTTTATGTTTTATATTTTCTTTGACTATTGTGTCATTATCTTCTAAGGCATCTTCTATGCCTGGGATCCTCTCTTCTATCTCTTATAATCTGTTGTTGATACTTGCATCTGTAGCACCTGAACTCTATCCTAGGTGTTTTATTTCTAGGGTTGCATCCATTCATGCTTTTTTGTTGTTTTTTTAAAATGTAATTAAAGTTTTATTTTATAATCTATAGACAGAGCACATGAAAGTGCGTAAATAGAAAGGTAATTGATTGCAATATGACACCTACATAGTGAGAAAATAATCAAAAGATATTTTTAAATTGCTATGTACAATTGATATACCCACTCCCAAATTAAAGGGCCAGTAAATATCTTCCACAAAACTATAGAGGAAAACTTCTCTAACGTAAAGAAAGAGATGACTATGAACACACAAGAGGCCTACAGAATTCTGAATAGACTAGACCATAAAACATATTACTTTCATCATATGATAATCAAAACACCAAGTGCCCAAAACAAAGAAAGTATTTTAAAAGCAGTAAGGAAAAAAAGGCAAGTAATGTATAAAGGCAGACCTATCAGAATTATACCAGACTTCTCCTCAGAGACTAGAAAAGCCAGAAGATCCTGTTGAGATATCATATGGACCATAAGAGAACACAAATGACAGCTCAGGCTACCATATCTAGCAAAACTCTCAATTGCCATAGATAGAGAAACCAAGATATTTCATGAAAATTGCAAATTTACAAAATATCTTTCCACAAATCCAGTCCTGCAAAGGACAATAGAGGGAAATCTCCAACATAAGGAAGGAAATTATACTCTAGAAAAAGCAAGAAAATAATCTTCCAACAAACACAAAAGAAGATAGCCACATAGACATAATTTCTTCTCTAACAACAACAATAATAGTAAGCAACAGCCACTTTTCCTTAATATCTAGTAAGATACTCATTTATTTTTATATCACACTTTTGATATTTTAAACTTATTACAGCACACATGTGGAGGTCAGAGCACAATGTTCAGGACTTGGATTCTCCTTCCATTACAATGTTTCTGGTGACCTAACTCATATCATTAGGCTCAACCTCAAGAAACCCACCCATTAAGCAATCTACTGGCCCAGTATCTCAGTTTTCCTCCAAACATTGGCAGCATGTCAAATGCACCTATTTCAAAGGGCTTAAAAAGTAGTGTAGGTGAATGCCAGGGTGGGAAGGTGGAAATGGGTGGTTGGGGGAATATCATCATAGAGGCAGGGAGAACAGTGATAGGATATGAGGTTCTGGAGGAGAGACCTGGAAAAGGGATAACATTTGAAATATAATAATCTTAAAAGTCCAGAGTTCAGAGTCTCTTCTGAGATTGATCTTAACTGTAATTAATCCCCAAGGCAAGTCAGGAAACCAGATGGGTAAACTCCAAACTCTGCATCTCCATAGCTGATGTCAAAGCTATCTTCAGATTTCCAACTCATTTTCATCTTTGTTGGCTGTGACAAACTTATTTCTACTGGGATGGTTCCACTTCCTGTTAGCAGCTTTTCTCAGCATATACCCCATGGATCCAGCATCCCAAAAACCTTGGGGTGTTTAAGGCAGTTTAAAGTTATAGCTTCTTGTTTCAATATCCAGAATCCACACATGATTTTCTGGCATCACTTCTCCAGCTTTGTCCTGTGTAGTTCAGGTAGATTCACTCCATTTCCATCGCTGTTCTTTGTGGTCAACCCATAGTTCTGTCATTGCCAATATGCTGAGGTCTTTTGTTGCAACTAGGCTTCACCAGTAGCCTCTAATAGGCTCTCTTCATGGGATTAAGCCTCAAATCCTTTGCATGACCCCTCAATCCTGAGCCTTCAACTGCAACTGAGGCTGCACTTTCACCAATGACCTTACATGACTTCTCAAAGCGCTAAGGCTCAGCTGCTCTTCATGATATCTTCATGCTTTCAAAACCAATATTATATGGGTGACTCAGAGACATTACCAAGTACAGCTGCAGTATGTGATACAACCATGGCTATCTCCAGAACAGTTTATATGTACTGTCAGAAAACAATTCAAAGAAGATTTCACTTCAGTGATGTTGGTATCTTCTTAATCACTACTAATTTCTTAACTCCAGCTAACCAACATCAATTGTCCCAGCAGTCCCTTCTATTTTTCACTCTACAGCCAGAGCCATATGGCTGAAGCCGCTATGTTCTACTTTTTGCTGGGACTGTAACATGGCCTCCCTTATTCTATTACCAGATTTCTGTTTTCCAACCCTCTCTTTGCCTATGCTTTCCTGGAACATGCTCTGTAGAGTGACCTTGAACTCAGAGATCTGCATGTCTGTCTCTTCTGTAGTGCTGGGTTGAAATGTGTGTAGCACTACACCAGAATTTATGCTTTTCTTTATCTAGAACCTGCTTTGTCTCAGGCTGGCCTTGAACTCAAAGATCTGTATACCTTTGTGTCTTGTGATTAAAGGTGTGTACCACCATCCTTGGACCTTAATTGAGCTTTGTAGTATATTGCCCTCAAATCTCTTAATCTCTTATCTCCTAGAAGTACTCTTAGCACTCACCAGGAAATGACACTGATTCTGCTCCGTTCTGGGCTCAACAATCCCCTTCCTGCCTAATGGGATTGGGCAGACACACAACCATATTCTCAACACCCTGAGGTCTCCAGTTGTATCTGGATACACAAGAAACTGAAAAGAACAGCATCTGTTCTAGTTATCACTTTTTCTTGCCACAAAGCACACAGGCTGTGATTACTATAGTGGACTGTGTTCTGCTTCCAAGAGCAACTTACCAGTAGCATGGCTGTGCTTCACCATCCCAGCTGTGAAGCAGATGCAGAGACAGCAATGAATGTTGAAAATGTCTTGTGTGTGTGTGTGTGTGTGTGTGTGTGTGCATTATGGTTTATTAATCATTTTATTTGTTTATATTTTAATTGTACTCTCCCTTCTTGTTTACCCTTACACAAAACTCCCATCCCATTTCGTTTCTGCCCCTCCTCTTTACCTCTATGAAGGTGCTCCTCCATCCACTCAACCAATCCTGCCTCACTGCTCTAGCGTCTCCCTATGGTTGGGCATCAAGCCTCCACAGGACCAAGGGTTTCCCCTCCCACCACTTATTTCAGATAACCCATCTTTTGATATATATATATATATATATATATATATATATATATATA
>NW_021604984.1:3709-13007 GCF_004785775.1 Grammomys surdaster
TATATATATATATATGTCTGGAGCCATGGATTCCTCTCTGTATACCCGTTAGTTGATGGTTTAGTCTCTGGGCGTTTTGGGTGGTCCAGTTAGTTCATATTGTTCTTCATGTAGAGTTCCAATCCCTTTCAGCTTCTTCAGTCGTTCTCCTAGCTCTTCCATTGGGGTGCCCAGGCTCCGTCCAATGTTTGCCAGTGAGTATCTGCATGAGTTTTGGTGAGGTACTTGTAGAACCACTGAAGGAACAGTCATATGAGGGACCTTTCAGCAAGTGCTTCTTGGCATCAACAAATGTGTAAGGGTTTGGTGTTTGCAGATGGAATGGATGCCTAGATGGGGCAGATTCTAAGACCAGCCACAGTACTCTTGTCTCATGGGGGTGTGGTGGGGAAACCTCTAGGGTCCCAAGCAGAGTAAACAGACTCCAAATCAGCTTTCTTTACAGAATTAGAACTTGCTCCTTATTTTATATGCTTCAATTTCAATGTACAGTGGATATTGTTTTTAAATGTTTCTTTAATATTGAAATTTGGATACATGTATACTCCATAATAAATTCATATATGTATACAATAAAATAACTACCTATGGTGGTTTGAATATGCTTGGCCCAGGAAGTGATATTATTAGGAGGAGTGTTCTACTTGGACTAGGTGTCGTCTTGTTGGAGGAAGCTTGTACCTGTTGGAGTGGGCAATGAGAGCTTCCTCCTAGCTTCCTGAGGTTGTCAGTCTTTGCTTGAGTACACTCTGATCAACATGTAGAACTTTTGCCTCCTCTAGCCTCATGTCTGCCTGGATGCTGCCTTGGATCCTGCCATTATGATAACAGACTGAACCTTTGAGATTCTAAACCAGCCCTAATGAAATGTTTCCCTTATAACAATTCCCTTTGTCATGGTGTCTTTTCACAGCAATAAAACCCAGAAGAAGATACTGCCCCTTATTTTCTCCTCCCAAGTTATTCCTACTTGTTTCACTTTTGCAATAATTTTTAACAGGGGATGAGAGACAAGCAACATTTACCCCTACCAAGCATAGTGCATGGGGTCAAATTTTTATTTACTTTTTATTCTATGAATATGAGTTTTTTGCCTAAATATATGTCAAATAAATTCAGTGGCCACAGAGACCAGAGGAGGGTATCAGATTTCCTTGGACTAGGATCACAGATACTTTTGACCTACAATGTGGGTACTAGGAATCGATCCTGGGCCTCTGGACAAGTAGCCAGTATTTTAACTGCTACATTTTCTCTCCATCACCAACAAACCAAGTTAGATTGCTTCAAAGATTTTTTGTACCTTATTGGGTGTACATACAGGGGCTGAAAGTGGTGCTGCCAACAGAATACTGGGTCAACCAAAACCTTGCTCACTGGAAAGTCTTTATCCTAACTACATAATGGCCTCCCATGGCTGCTCAGATGGTGAATACTTTCTCTAATATTCCTCAATCTATTCTCTAATTTCTTCTTGAGACGATATAGCCATATCCAATTAGGGGAGTATTGTGTAAAATTGGCTTTAAGGGGTGACTGGATATCTAGGTGAGGTCCTCATCCTTTCCTTTAGTAAGGGATTCTCAACAGCCAACAGGCCCACCTGGGCTGTGGTTTTTGTAAACAATCACAATTGAACTGGTTGGGGTGGCTGAGGTTGGCAGGGAGTATAATGCTGTGTAAAACCAGAACATCTCTCAACTTCATATCTGTTTTTTATAATCTAGTAAGTACAGTGAGTGCTGCTCATATGTGCATGGGAATGAGGCTATTCAGTGTATCACAGAAGGCCTAACAATGATTACATCATCCAAAAGAATATAACTCTCCCTCCTCAAGCAGTATTAATTCTACATTATGGAATGAAACCTAGAGACCATCTGTCCAATCAGTGTCAACCATTTTTGGAGTTTATCTTGTGCACATAACCACAGCTGCTATGAGTTTATGTTTGTCATATCATGATGAGCAGTTTGAGAAACACTATGAACACTTCTACAAATTAATTGTTCAGCAAATGAACTCTCTTCCCATTGCATATTATCTCTATCCTTTAACCTCTTTCTTTGTTTAAACGAGGTAGAAATCAATTTATCATTCAAGTAACATTTTTTTTTAAAAAATGGTCATGTAAATAGCAGTCAACATAAAGACTCATCAGATTTTAGAAAGCAAGAGCATATAAATCCCAATAACAAAACTAAACCTAAATGTCTAAAAGGAAAAAGCAAAAACATGAACACAAAATTACACTGAGCAGCATTCTCTCACTGCAGATTTAGCAGCACTCATCAGCAGCATGTGCCTGGTGTTTGAGACTTAATTGCTAGGCAGTCACCTCAGTTTTCTCAAGAGGAGTTGTCAGAAAAATCACAGGGAAGCAGATCCAGAAGCAGGCTGATAGCTCACTGACTCTATAAAATTAGGGCCTATTCACAGTTTGGAAATAAATATGTGAAACCAAATCCCATCCAAGAGATACTGTGGTTTCTGAGGATGGGGCTCAGCAGGTGACTCCTTGTGCAGCAGGTCATTCTGCAGGAAGCTCTCTTCCTGGGCTGTGGCCAGTTCCTTCTCATGTTGCAATTTCTCAGACCTTTAGGTGATGGGTCTGTGTGTCAGTGTCCTCCTTCTGTTACTTCCTGTGTTTTCACTTCAATTCCCCCAAGTGCTTCTGTATTAGTACACAATCCACCTTCTTTTTCTAGTTTTCCTTCCTTAAAATTTAAGTGTTGTTTTTCACAAGATTCAACTCATTCAGGAAATATTCTGTTTAACCAGAATTCTAATTCTAAGTCTGAACTTTACATTATCCTTACTCTATAACTACTTCATTCATTTATGTATAGTTTGGATGAAAATGTACAGGAAGATAAGAGTGGCCTTGGGCTCACAGAGATCCTCCTACTTCTGCCTTCTGTGTGCTGGGTTTAAAAGTATGTGCCACCAAACCTGGCTATTTCTTAAATTTCACTGTCTGGTAAAGGAGGCATAGGAAATATGGGTGTGCACACGATTTAAGGGGCACAAAGGTGGCAGAAGACCTCATGTCCCTTGTTACAGTTGATATCAGATACTTATGAACTGCACAATCTGGGTGGTAGATATCGTACTTGGAACCTCTGAAAGAACAATAAATACTAGTAACCTCTAAGCCATCTGTTTAATCTTAGTATATTTTATTCCTTAAATAATTTTATCTAGTGAAACAATAGAGCATGAAGACTGTTGGAAGTATGTTTAAAATACTCATATCATTAATTTTATAAGAATTGCCAGAAATACTGATGTGTTGTCTCAGAAGAGGAATTTAAAAATACAGATAAACTTTTGCCTATTTTGGAAATATTCTAAAATGTGTCATTATTTGATGAATATATATACTTCTTTTAAATTGAGTTAACAAAATTGGCACACACTCATCTTGTATATAGAAATATAATATGTGTGTACATATGTGTGTGTGTGAGTGTGTATGTGTGTGTATTTTGAGAGGAAGAGGAATTGATAGTATATATAAATATTTTAAGTAACCATAATGCAAAATTTCAACCTATAATACACATATGTATATAGTTTAAATGAAAATGTCCTATCTTTGTCAATAACAGATCCCTAAATCGTCATGGAGTATCTGATAAAAATCATAACACTGGGTATGAGAACCCCTCTTTTAGTTGTTGGGCAGGTTTTTCCAATAGACTTCTTAAGCCTATAGGCTACAGCAGTTTGCCATTAAAGCTACTACTCGGCTGAGGTGGAAAGGTAATCCTCCTTTCTGAAGACATTATAAGTTTAGACATAGTCCAAGAGAAATCAAGCTAATTGAAAAGCCTTTTCCTTGAGGAATAGCTTCTATTATATCAGAAGGAGCCATAGAAGCTTCTCAAAATTCCTACCAAGCTTAAGCATTTATAAACTACAACAATGATCAGCCTGGCATGGTTATTTTATAGGTGCAATGGCATTTATAACTTGGTATTAATCAGCAACCCTCTAATTGTGTTAAGGTGCTCAAGGGAGAAATCATGAGTAATACTGGAAACCTAGCCAGTTACCCAGTGTTCAGAAAGTCATAGATCTCAGGGTCGAACCTACACCTTTATGTTTTCTAATGAACATAATTTTCTGCTACACTCTAAATATGCCTTTATACATTCCAATAAGTGCATTTACTCACTCTTCATCAAGGAAACTTCTCCTTGCCACAAACAGATACCATTACAGAGTCACAACCAATCAAAATGTTGAGTTGCTCAGCCAAGTCCCAACACATATATCTACAAACCAACTCCTGCACCTAAGGCTCAAGGTTCATTGTGGGAAAAGGGAGGAAAAGATGCAAAGACCAGAGGGCCAGAAAGTTTGCTGTGAGATTATGTCTCTTAGAAATGTCAGAAATGTTACACCCATGAAGAAGTCTCACTAACATAACTAAACAGAAGGAATACCAATAGGCATGCTAACACGTAAAGAAAACACTCACCAGAACTCAAACTTAGAACTACAGACACCTGAGGAACTGTGAGTGTGAGAGAAATAGTTTTCTCTAGGAGATAAACAAAACAATTGGATATTTAATTCCAAATTATCAGTCTTTATAAAAATATAAATTCTATAACATAATACAGACTGAGCAAGTTATGTACTTAGGAATAATACGTATGTATCAACAATCAAAGAGAAAGAAGTCATGAATTTGAAAAGGTTTAAGACAGGATACATGGGTCAATTTGGAGAGAGGGGCAATGAGAAGAAAGTGATTCAGTTGTGTTCTCAATAGCTAAAAGTAAAGAATTACAATCAAACTTATGTAAAATTAAAAAAAATAAAATAATGAATGTAAAAACAAATAAAAGACAAATAAAGAGAAGGTGAAGGAGAAGGGGAAGGAGGAGGAGGAGGGGGAGGAGGAGGAGAAGGAGGAGGAGGAGAAGCAGAAGAAGCAGAAGAAGCAGAAGAAGCAGAAGCAGAAGCAGAAGCAGAAGCAGAAGCAGAAGCAGAAGAAGAAGAAGAAGAAGAAGAAGAAGAGAATCTAGGCCCACCCTCTATGCATTCAAAACACCTATGAACTCTCCATCCAATCCAATCTCCATGCAGTAGTGAGTTCGGAGAGCCCCAGGTCACCATCCTTCCTCCCTCCCTCAGCACTAGGATTTAGTGCCCATCCATTAGCATACAAAATCTTCTCCTCCAGCACCCTCAGGACAATGCCAGGGCCGTACATGTTCTTGATCTCTCAGACAGCCAAGAAGTCTTTTTCTTCCCTTCAGCCACCCACCTAGAAACAGGAACTAGTTTAAGGAGAGTCAGCATATCAGTTTGTTCATTCCCATTAATAGTGTGTAATAATCAGTTAGAGGCCAGCTGCAGTGATTCACTTCTGTCATTCCAGTATTCTGGAGTGGGAAACACGACAGTCTGGTATTCCTATCCAGTTTTGGTTAAATGAAACCCTGGGTGATCCTGGGCCAGCTTAGTCTACATAATGAGTTCCAGGGCAACCAAATCTATACAGTGAGGTCCTGTCTCAAAATACTAATTAAAAAATATGAGATTCCCCTTTCGAGGTTCCATCTGCACCCCAGGGCTGACTCTGTGTTACAGCTCTCTGTACCAAAATCCCACTGGGAGAGAACTGATTTTACAGAAGTGCTGACACACCTGTGAGCACAGGTAGGACCAACACTTCTGCTCAAATATCTGGCCCAAGAGGAACCTGCCCAGAGACTTCAGGACACAGGAACTAAGGAGCGGCCTTGGACAGAATCCTTCTGTTTTCCATCTGGGCATAGAGCTGACCATTTGCCACAGCTCTCCATAACCAGAACTCATCAAGAAAGAGCAGGTACCCGGAGTGCTGACACTCCTGAAAGCACAGCTCTCTATACCCATGTCCAACAGGGAGATTGGTTGTCTTCTAGGCGTGCTTACACACTTGAGAGCACAGATGAGACCACCCCGTCTCCTCAAATTCCTGTTCCCAGAGGGACCACCCCACCCAGAGCCATTAGGTCACTGGAATAAAAGAATGACCAGGACAGAATGCCTCTGGTTTCCATCTGTACCCTGGAACTGACTCTAAGACACAGGTCTTCATATCCAAATTTCTCCAGAAGAGATCTGGTTTCCCAGGAGTTCTGAAATACAGGCTAACAGGAGAGACAAGCCATAGTCAATGACAGCAAGATCAGATAACACCAGAGAAAACCAAAAGGCTAAAGGCAAGCACAAGAATATAAGCAAAAGAAACCAAGTATACTTGGCATCATTAGAACCCAGTTCTCCCAACACAGCAATGCCTGGATACCTCAACACACCAGAAAAGCAAGGCTTTTTTAAATTATAGAGGATTTTAAGAAGGACATAAATACATCTCTTGATGAAATACAGGATAATACAGGTAAACAGGTAGATCCCCTTAAAAAGGAAATAAAAATCTCTTAAAGAATTACAGGAAAGCACACCCAAATAGGAGAAGGAATTGAACAAAACAATCCAAGATCTAAACATGGAAGTAGAAACAATAAGGAAATCACAAATGAGACAACCCTGGAGACAGAAAACCTAGGAAAGAGATCAAGAGTCATAGATGCAAGCATCACCATCAGAATACAAGAGTTAGAAATGAGAATCTCAGGTTCAGAAGACACCATAGAAAACATTGACACAACAGTCAAAAAAATTGCAAAATACAAAAAGCTCCTCAGCTCAAACATCCAAGGAACCTAGGACACAATGAGAAGGCAAAACCTAAGAATAAAAGTATAGAAGAGAGCGAAAACAATATTGTCAAATAAAAGTTCCCTAACCTGTAGAAACAGATGCCCATACACATACAAGAAGTCTACAGAACTTCAAACAGATTGGACCAGAAATGAAATTCTTCTCATCACATAATAGTCAAAACACCAAATGCACAAACAAAGAAAGAATATTAAAAGTAGTAAAAGAAAAATGACAAGTAACAAATAAAGGCAGACATATCACAATTATACCACAATTCTCACCAGAGAATAGGAAAGCAGTTGATTCTGGGAAGATATCATACAGAAAGTAAGAGAAAACAAATGCCAGCTAGGCTACAATACCCAACAAAACCCTCAATTGCCATATATCAAGAAACCAAGAAATTCCATGATAAAAGTAAAGTCACACAGTATCTTCCCAGAAATTCAGCCCTTCAAAGAATAGTAGATGGAAAATTCCCAAACAAAGAGGTAAATGACACCCTAGAAAAAGCAAGAAATTAACAATTCAGGCTGCAAAGTAATGTTACCAAACTCTGAAGACATTTCTGTGGAAAATTAGCAACTTGAGAATAAAAAGGACAGAGGTGTCTCCTCTAGTACTCACATTTTGATTTAGAAAGAATATGTATATATACTTGTATGTATGTATTTATACATAATACACACAGAGGTTCTCAAGGAGTAACTGTAGGCCTCAGAAACTAAGAAACACAAAATGTCCAAGTAGAAGGGATCCCTACAAGACATGAATTTAAAAGGAAAATAGGTTCTGTTTGCCTTTATTAGCCTGCCCCTTGAGTCAGTCATGGAGATGTTTAGAAAAGGAAACTGCTCCCTTCAGCCTCAACATTAAACTGATCACGCACTTAATATTTTATGAAATAAAAACTCAAGTTCCTATATCTGATAATGTTTACATGTAAACAGCAGCCTCAAAAAGTGTTTTACTTAGTCCATGTATGTGAGTATGGTAAAGGGTGGCTACCATTCCCAGATGAATGTATGAAATATTTTTTAACCCACCTGTAATGGTTTGTCTTGGTTGTCAACTTGAATAGAATCCACAGAAAGATAAATCAAGAGGCACATTGTAAGAGATTTTCTTGATTAGATTGTTTGTTACTTTAAAAACACCTAAGATATGGGCTGCATCTCCATGTGGAAGCCTAATAAAAAACAGGCCTACGTGGGAAAGTGTTGATTTTTTTTCTGCTTTCTTCACATGATAGATTAAAGAGAAACACCCAAACTTAAGCAGTAGAAAGATGTTTTTTTGTGTGTGTGAAGGTAAAAGCCTATATCAATCTTATCTTTTTCGTTCTTGGAAGATAACAGTCAGATGTCAACATCTAATCAAATGATCTCATAATGCACACATTTTGTTAAAGTTTATATTCCTTAAAAATTACTTCATGCAAAAAAGTCATTCCAAGCTTTAATATTCATTTGCTTTTTGAGACTAGGTCTTGTGGAGCCCAGGATATCTCATCAAGTAGGTGAGGATAGCCCTAAATTCTTGATCCTTCTAGTTATACCTCTAACAGTGGCAATACAAGCATGCACCCCATTCAGAGCTCTAACTTTTAAATTATAAATAAGTGTTGTAGATTATCTTAGAGTAATTTTACAAACATAATAAGATTTGCAGCATATCAATTCTAATAGAACATGCATTTATCAGGTTTTGTATTGGTAAATCTATTGTCTAAGACATGTATTGGAACATTTGAAAGATTTTTAAGGACTATGGATACTTTGAAGTTGGATAAATGTATTTTTGTGTTATGAGGGACCCATGAGCCTATGCTGGCTAGGGGAAGAATGTGGTGTGAATGAAAAATGTCACCTATAGACTCTTGTATTGGAAAATTTGGTCCCTAGTTGGTGGCCCTTTTGAAGAGGCTATGGAATCTTGAGAGAGTAGGGTCTGGATGGAGAAAATACATCACTGTGGACAGAATTTGAAGTCTTATAGTATCTTTGCTTCCTGTGTGTAGATGCAAAGTGATCTCTGTGAATTCTTACTTTCACATAGGGCTCCTGCTTTGCGGATGCTTTACCTTTTCCTCATGTTGGACTGTAACCTTTTCTGAAGTTACAATAAGTTACAATAAACTCCTTTCTCCTCTAGTGTGCCTTTATTCATAAGATTTTTATCATACCATCTGAAAAAAATTAAACTTTTATTCCTTGACAAGCCATTCCTACCACTCAGATTCCATTGATTCCTGATACTGAGATAGTGTTACAGTAACACACTAGAATATATCAAGGGAAAGCAAATGAGGAGAAAAGCACTGTGGGGGGGGAGTCTGGAATGAAATCTCCTTTCTTTCTGAAAGTCTTTAAGATCTGATTACTTAGAGCTACTCACATTGACACCTTTTAGAGTGTTAAACAGAGCCACTAAAGCATCAGCAACACTCACTTGAACTCTTTTCCCCTTACCATGTATCTTTTCCTTGCAGAGATTTAACAAATTGGCTACTTAGTATTTTTGAAAAGTTTATGTTTCTGTTAACTATTTATGAAACTGTTTTTTTTTT